>NC_030383.2:24334478-24446703 GCF_001625215.2 Daucus carota subsp. sativus
TCCAGATATGATTGTAGAAGGGGGGGTTGAATACAATCAATACCAAATCGTCGCGGAAGTGAATCTGATTGAATATGATTTGTTAATCAGATTTTAATCAATTAATATAACAATGTTTGAAGTCGTTATATAATTAAAATGGTTCAGTTTTAATGTCCACTAAAGTTCGTAGAATAAATTCGACAGGGTATATTCTAGATTTAGTGATTAAAACAACCGGGTTATCAAAGCACAGAAAACTGTGGATATAACGATCAAGCAAGTTACAAACAACTTGAAAGCTTTACAAATGCTTTGAATACAAAGTGAATGAACACTAAAAATGAAGGATGCAATGCCATATTTATAGGTAAAGCATTTGTACTTGTAAGACAATTGAAAGACAAGACAATTGTGAGTAGCAAAGACAATGTAGCAAGGGCAAGACAATTTCAGATTGCCTTGCAAGCACAAGACACAGCAGAAAGACAATTTTAAGGCTAGCAAGACAATTTAACACTCGGTCAGACAATTATATTGTCTTGGCAGTGTTGTTCTCTCGGCCAGACAATCCAATTGTCTTGGCAGTGCACCTTCGGTCAGACAATCAAAGATTGTCTTGAAAGACTCAGGAATTGTCTTGCAGGCATTCCCTCGGTCAGACAATCACAGATTGTCTTCCAGGCAATCACAAAACTTCGGTAGGACAATCCACTTTGTCTTGGCAGAGAACACACGGTCAGACAATTTGTCTGGCAGACTTCTAGAATTCTTCGGTAAGACAAAGACAGATTGTCTTGGCGTTTGCTCCATTCATCCTAGAAACAGATTCGGTAAGACAATCTTGGATTGTCTTACTGAGTTTGTTTTGATGATTTAAGGATGTAAATTAAGATATATATTAAATAGAAAATTATCCACTTAATTAAATTAATCATATAACTTCATAAATTAAATTAATTCATGAGTGAATTAATTTAATAAATAAATTACATAATTAATATAATTATTTGTGAAGTGAAATAATAATCTATTAAATATTAAATCACCCCTTCTTCAGTAGAATAGCTTCCCGTCTTCTTTAAACATTACTAACTCCGTCTTGATTAGTCGAACGAACGAACCACCAACTCTGCTTGACTTCAAATATTCAATTTGAATAACTGATACACAGATGTACTGTCTGGTTCATCTGTATCTAGTTAAATCAAATATTCTTTGTCAAATAAACATTTAAGAATTTGATTTGTTCGTCGAGTCTTCGTCTTGTAAGTACTTCTTCATTAAATGGAATCTTCTGATATAATAAAGTATAGAAACTTTATATCTTCTGAACTCCTGGACGTGCCACAAAAGATTATTTGTGCACTGAGGCTTGAACATATTAATGAACTTCTTTCAGTGGTGTGCAGCAGCATCCTGGAATTTATCTGACATATAATTCCCATAAATCATTTGACGTTCTTCGTACGGATTCCGTTGACTTGCTATTTACTGAGCTTTCTTATCTGAGTTGAGTTGTACCTCTTTAAATACAAATAGGCTGAACATATGCCTTTCAGCTGAAAACCCAGAAAATGACGAAGGAGGATGAAGATTAGTCGGAATCTGGGAAAATCTTTGAAGATCGCCCGGAAACTGGAGAATGCTTTGAATATCGGCCGGAATCTGGAAAAGACTTGCAGATGGCCGAAAATACGCCTTGAAACTTGCCGAAAAACTAGAAGGTTTTGAGAGTGTTTGGGAGAATTTTTAGCTCTTAACTTGGAAACTTTGGAGTGAAATGAGAAATGAACTCTCAGTCACTCATTATATAGGCAATCCACAACCGGTTCACTTGCCGGTAAACCCTAAAATGAACTGGCTACAGCCCGTAAAATGGGCCTTGGGCCGGTCATTAAGCCTTGTCAAAGGCGGGAAGCCCATAAACTTGAAAGATTCGAACCTATTCTAGAAGGATCTCGAGAATTCTGGGAGATACACGCAAAAAAAAAAATATAATAAGCTACATAGGCCTGACAGGTTATAGACTAAGGCCCACAACCTATAACGGTAACATGTTCCTAAGACGATTGTAGCAAAATGCTTTACTTACGAAATAAATATTAACATGTCTCCTTGGCGGGGTTACCCACGCCAAGGAAGCATAATTGAAGCCTTATGAAGGCCTTAAAGCCAACCACGCCCGGGAAGCATATTTCCTAGACGTGGTGTAACAACATGTCTCCTTGGCGGGGTTACCCACGCCAAGGAAGCATAATAATCGAAGCCTTATGAGGGCCTTAAACCCAACCACGCCCAGGAAGCACTTCTCCTAGGCATGGTGTAACAACATGTCTCCTTGGCGGGGTTACCCATGCCAAGGAAGCATGTCAGTCGAAGCCTTATGAAGGCCTTAAACCCAACCACGCCCAGGAAGCACATCTCCTAGGCGTGGTGTAACAACATGTCTCCTTGGCGGGGTTACCCACGCCAAGGAAGCATGTCAGTCGAAACCTTATGAAGGCCCTGGATTCAACCACGCCTAGGAAGCACTTCTCCTAGGCGTGTTACAAAATTAGGTCTCCTTGGCGTCTGTACGCACGCCTAGGAGACATCTTACTCTTGAAAGAGCGTACACAAGCCTGGGAAAACGCCTCCTAGGCGTGGCAACTAAAGGTGCCTCTTTGGCGGGTATAGCCACGCCAAGAAGGCTGAACACACGAGGAAACTCTCAGCAACGCCTAGGAGACGTGTCTCCTAGGCGTGGCTATTTGAATGCCTCCTTGGCGGGGGTACCCACGCCAAGAGAGCATCTCAGGGAGAGGGATGAGTTTCTATTAAAGAATTATTTAATTCTTAAAAGAAATGTCCCAAAAATTCCAAAAATAGGGAAAAATACAAGAAAAATCATGAAATTGAAATTTTAATTCCAAATGTATTTGGAAAATTGCTTAAAGGCTCGAAAAATTCTAGAAAATTGGAATTTAATCATAAAAATTCCAATTAATTTGAATTTAGCCCTGGAAAAATACGAAAGTGCTCGAAAGTACCATTGTAAACGTAATTTTGAAGAATACTTGTTGTACCAATAAAAAAGACTCGTAGTATCATGAAAACGACTCGAAAAGTCAAAAGAAAGACTCACGTCTTCCGATACTCCAATCAAAAATGAAGTACGATCCCGAAGGATACGAAACAGAGCTATCTTTACTATACAGTCAATTCGAATCATCTCTCGAATTGTTTCAAAGTAATCAAGATCGGTGAGATCCTTGCGCTATTTATGGAACTTCAGACCTTGGACGACGGGAATTTGCAGAAGTTAGCTTTCTCGCATGATGTATGAATCAGGAGCTCAGAAAGCCGATGATGACTCAGCAACTTTTGAAAAGTTTTTACAAAACTTGTCGAAAGTTGGGGGGCAAATGATATGGGTCAGAAGTAATATTTAATTATTATTAGATATTAAAAGCCCAATAACGCTAAAGCTCAGTTAAATAAGGCCTGAGGCTCTTAAATATTAATTAATTACGAAATTAATTAATAGAGGCCCAGTCAGAGGTCCAGTTACAAGTCCAAATTCTATAATGCATCTGATTCTAGCAGATAAATATTCAGAAGTTCGGATAAACGTCAACAATAAGAGGATAAGAGCTCTATCTTATCTCTTGCTTCGAGGCATACTTCGATAAGAAGTCTGATACACGGAATCATACTTCCACCCGACTTCTGACTCCGAAGCGCCTATATAAAGGGTTCTACCCCTCATAACTAGAACTACGTTTTGGACTTGATTCTTCTCCACGCAGAAGATACGTAGGCATCTCGCACCGAGACCAGTCCAAAGCACGAATCGCTCACCCCCGTTTTTAGTTCCACAACACATTATTGACTGGATTGAAGTTGTAAACAACTTGGAGCTTCATTCCAGACTCGTTTGAAGTTGAAAACAACTTGTAGCTTCATTTTCGGTTGTTTGAAATTGGAATTTATTTGTAGTTTCATTCTTGGCTCGTTTGAGCCCGGAAACAACTTGTAGCTTCATTATTGGCTAGATTGAAGTTGCAAACAACTTGTAGCTTCATTCCAGACACGTTTGAAGTTGAAAACAACTTGTAGCTTCATTTTTGGTTGTTTGAAATTGGAATTAATTTGTAGTTTCATTCTTGGCCGTTTGAGCCTGGAAACAACTTGTAGCTTCATTATTGACTAGATAGAAGTTGTGTTTCTTGTAGCTTCATTCCAGACTCGTTTGAAGTTGAAAACAACATGTAGCTTCATTTTCGGTTGTTTGAAATTTGAATCAACTTGTAGTTTCATTCTTGGCTCGTTTGAGCCCGGAAACAACTTAGATTGAAGTTGGAAACAACTTGTAGCTTCATTCTTGGCTCGTTTGAGCCCAGAAACAACTTGTAGCTTCACTATTGACTACATTGAAGTTGGAAACAACTTGTAGCTTCATTCCAGACCCGTTTGAAGTTGAAAACAACTTGTAGCTTCATTTTCGGTTGTTTGAAATTGGAATTAATTTGTAGTTTCATTCTTGGCTCGTTTGAGCCCGGAAACAACTTGTAGCTTCATTATTGGCTAGATTGAAGTTGGAAACAACTTGTAGCTTCATTCCAGACACGTTTGAAGTTGAAAACAACTTGTAGCTTCATTTTTGGTTGTTTGAAATTGGAATTAATTTGTAGTTTCATTCTTGGCCGTTTGAGCCTGGAAACAACTTGTAGCTTCATTATTGACTAGATAGAAGTTGTGTTTCTTGTAGCTTCATTCCAGACTCGTTTGAAGTTGAAAACAACATGTAGCTTCATTTTCGGTTGTTTGAAATTTGAATCAACTTGTAGTTTCATTCTTGGCTCGTTTGAGCCCGGAAACAACTTAGATTGAAGTTGGAAACAACTTGTAGCTTCATTCTTGGCTCGTTTGAGCCCGGAAACAACTTGTAGCTTCACTATTGACTACATTGAAGTTGGAAACAACTTGTAGCTTCATTCCAGACCCGTTTGAAGTTGAAAACAACTTGTAGCTTCATTTTCGGTTGTTTGAAATTGGAATCAACTTGTAGTTTCATTCTTGGCCTTGTAGCTTCATTATTGACTACATTGAAGTTGGAAACAACTTGTAGCTTCATTCCAGACTCGTTTGAATTTTAAAACAAATTGTAGCTTCATTTTTGGTTGTTTTAAATTGGAATCAACTTGTAGTTTCATTCTTGGCTCGTTTGAGCTCGGAAACAACTTGTATCTTCATTATTGACTAGATTGAAGTTGGAAACAACTTGTAGCTTCATTCCAGACTCGTTTGAAGTTGAAAACAACATGTAGCTTCATTTTCGGTTGTTTGAAATTTGAATCAACTTGTAGTTTCATTCTTGGCTCGTTTGAGCCCGGAAACAACTTAGATTGAAGTTGGAAACAACTTGTAGCTTCATTCTTGGCTCGTTTGAGCCCGGAAACAACTTGTAGCTTCATTATTGACTACATTGAAGTTGGAAACAACTTGTAGCTTCATTCCAGACCCGTTTGAAGTTGAAAACAACTTGTAGGTTCATTTTCGGTTGTTTGAAAATGGAATCAACTTGTAGTTTCATTCTTGGCCTTGTAGCTTCATTATTGACTACATTGAAGTTGGAAACAACTTGTAGCTTCATTCCAGACTCGTTTGAATTTTAAAACAAATTGTAGCTTCATTTTTGGTTGTTTGAAATTGGAATCAACTTGTAGTTTCATTCTTGACTCGTTTGAGCCCGAAAACAACTTGTAGCTTCATTCCAGACTCGTTTGAAGTTGAAAACAACTTGTAACTTCATTTTCGGTTGTTTGAAATAGGAATCAACTTGTAGTTTCATTCTTGACTCGTTTGAGCCCGGAAACAACTTGTAACTTCATTATTGACTACATTGAAGTTGGAAACAACTTGAAGCTTCATTCCAGACCCGTTTGAAGTTGAAAACAACTTGTAGCTTCATTTTCGGTTGTTTGAAATTGGAATCAACTTGTAGTTTCATTCTTGGCCTTGTAGCTTCATTATTGACTAGATTGAAGTTGGAAACAACTTATAACTTCATTCCAGACACGTTTGAATTTTAAAACAACTTGTAGCTTCATTTTCGGTTGTTTGAAATTGGAATCAACTTGTAGTTTCATTCTTGACTCGTTTGAGCACGAAAACAACTTGTAGTTTCATTATTGACTAGATTGAAGTTGTAAACAACTTGGAGCTTCATTCCAGACTCGTTTGAAGTTGAAAACAACTTGTCTCTTCATTTTCGGTTGTTTGAAATTGGAATTAATTTGTAGTTTCATTCTTGGCTCGTTTGAGCCCGGAAACAACTTGTAGCTTCATTATTGGCTAGATTGAAGTTGGAAACAACTTGTAGCTTCATTCCAGACACGTTTGAAGTTGAAAACAACTTGTAGCTTCATTTTCGGTTGTTTGAAATTGGAATTAATTTGTAGTTTCATTCTTGGCCGTTTGAGCCCGGAAACAACTTGTAGCTTCATTATTGACTAGATTGAAGTTGTGTTTCTTGTAGCTTCATTCCAGACTCGTTTGAAGTTGAAAACAACATGTAGCTTCATTTTCGGTTGTTTGAAATTTGAATCAACTTGTAGTTTCATTCTTGGCTCGTTTGAGCCCGGAAACAACTTAGATTGAAGTTGGAAACAACTTGTAGCTTCATTCTTGGCTCGTTTGAGCCCAGAAACAACTTGTAGCTTCACTATTGACTACATTGAAGTTGGAAACAACTTGTAGCTTCATTCCAGACCCGTTTGAAGTTGAAAACAACTTGTAGCTTCATTTTCGGTTGTTTGAAATTGGAATTAATTTGTAGTTTCATTCTTGGCTCGTTTGAGCCCGGAAACAACTTGTAGCTTCATTATTGGCTAGATTGAAGTTGGAAACAACTTGTAGCTTCATTCCAGACACGTTTGAAGTTGAAAACAACTTGTAGCTTCATTTTTGGTTGTTTGAAATTGGAATTAATTTGTAGTTTCATTCTTGGCCGTTTGAGCCTGGAAACAACTTGTAGCTTCATTATTGACTAGATAGAAGTTGTGTTTCTTGTAGCTTCATTCCAGACTCGTTTGAAGTTGAAAACAACATGTAGCTTCATTTTCGGTTGTTTGAAATTTGAATCAACTTGTAGTTTCATTCTTGGCTCGTTTGAGCCCGGAAACAACTTAGATTGAAGTTGGAAACAACTTGTAGCTTCATTCTTGGCTCGTTTGAGCCCGGAAACAACTTGTAGCTTCACTATTGACTACATTGAAGTTGGAAACAACTTGTAGCTTCATTCCAGACCCGTTTGAAGTTGAAAACAACTTGTAGCTTCATTTTCGGTTGTTTGAAATTGGAATCAACTTGTAGTTTCATTCTTGGCCTTGTAGCTTCATTATTGACTACATTGAAGTTGGAAACAACTTGTAGCTTCATTCCAGACTCGTTTGAATTTTAAAACAAATTGTAGCTTCATTTTTGGTTGTTTTAAATTGGAATCAACTTGTAGTTTCATTCTTGGCTCGTTTGAGCTCGGAAACAACTTGTATCTTCATTATTGACTAGATTGAAGTTGGAAACAACTTGTAGCTTCATTCCAGACTCGTTTGAAGTTGAAAACAACATGTAGCTTCATTTTCGGTTGTTTGAAATTTGAATCAACTTGTAGTTTCATTCTTGGCTCGTTTGAGCCCGGAAACAACTTAGATTGAAGTTGGAAACAACTTGTAGCTTCATTCTTGGCTCGTTTGAGCCCGGAAACAACTTGTAGCTTCATTATTGACTACATTGAAGTTGGAAACAACTTGTAGCTTCATTCCAGACCCGTTTGAAGTTGAAAACAACTTGTAGGTTCATTTTCGGTTGTTTGAAAATGGAATCAACTTGTAGTTTCATTCTTGGCCTTGTAGCTTCATTATTGACTACATTGAAGTTGGAAACAACTTGTAGCTTCATTCCAGACTCGTTTGAATTTTAAAACAAATTGTAGCTTCATTTTTGGTTGTTTGAAATTGGAATCAACTTGTAGTTTCATTCTTGACTCGTTTGAGCCCGAAAACAACTTGTAGCTTCATTCCAGACTCGTTTGAAGTTGAAAACAACTTGTAACTTCATTTTCGGTTGTTTGAAATAGGAATCAACTTGTAGTTTCATTCTTGACTCGTTTGAGCCCGGAAACAACTTGTAACTTCATTATTGACTACATTGAAGTTGGAAACAACTTGAAGCTTCATTCCAGACCCGTTTGAAGTTGAAAACAACTTGTAGCTTCATTTTCGGTTGTTTGAAATTGGAATCAACTTGTAGTTTCATTCTTGGCCTTGTAGCTTCATTATTGACTAGATTGAAGTTGGAAACAACTTATAACTTCATTCCAGACACGTTTGAATTTTAAAACAACTTGTAGCTTCATTTTCGGTTGTTTGAAATTGGAATCAACTTGTAGTTTCATTCTTGACTCGTTTGAGCACGAAAACAACTTGTAGTTTCATTATTGACTAGATTGAAGTTGTAAACAACTTGGAGCTTCATTCCAGACTCGTTTGAAGTTGAAAACAACTTGTCTCTTCATTTTCGGTTGTTTGAAATTGGAATTAATTTGTAGTTTCATTCTTGGCTCGTTTGAGCCCGGAAACAACTTGTAGCTTCATTATTGGCTAGATTGAAGTTGGAAACAACTTGTAGCTTCATTCCAGACACGTTTGAAGTTGAAAACAACTTGTAGCTTCATTTTCGGTTGTTTGAAATTGGAATTAATTTGTAGTTTCATTCTTGGCCGTTTGAGCCCGGAAACAACTTGTAGCTTCATTATTGACTAGATTGAAGTTGTGTTTCTTGTAGCTTCATTCCAGACTCGTTTGAAGTTGAAAACAACATGTAGCTTTATTTTCGGTTGTTTGAAATTGGAATCAACTTGTAGTTTCATTCTTGGCTCGTTTGAGCCCGGAAACAACTTAGATTGAAGTTGGAAACAACTTGTAGCTTCATTCCAGACCCGTTTGAAGTTGAAAACAACTTGTAGCTTCATTTTCGGTTGTTTGAAATTGGAATCAACTTGTAGTTTCATTCTTGGCTCGTTTGAGACCGGAAACAACATGTAGCTTCATTATTGGCTAGATTGAAGTTGGAAACAACTTGTAGCTTCATTCCAGACACGTTTGAAGTTGAAAACAACTTGTAGCTTCATTTTCGGTTGTTTGAAATTGGAATCAACTTGTAGTTTCATTCTTGGCCTTGTAGCTTCATTATTGACTATATTGAAGTTGGAAACAACTTATAACTTCATTCCAGACACGTTTGAATTTTAAAACAACTTGTAGCTTCATTTTCGGTTGTTTGAAATTGGAATCAACTTGAAGTTTCATTCTTGACTCGTTTGAGCACGAAAACAACTTGTAGTTTCATTATTGACTAGATTGAAGTTGTAAACAACTTGGAGCTTCATTCCAGACTCGTTTGAAGTTGAAAACAACTTGTAGCTTCATTTTCGGTTGTTTGAAATTGGAATTAATTTGTAGTTTCATTCTTGGCCGTTTGAGCGCGGAAACAACTTGTAGCTTCATTATTGACTAGATTGAAGTTGTGTTTCTTGTAGCTTCATTCCAGATTCGTTTGAAGTTGAAAACAACATGTAGCTTCATTTTCGGTTGTTTGAAATTGGAATCAACTTGTAGTTTCATTCTTAGCTCGTTTGAGCCCGGAAACAACTAGATTGAAGTTGGAAACAACTTGTAGCTTCATTCCAGACCCGTTTGAAGTTGAAAACAACTTGTAGCTTCATTTTCGGTTGTTTGAAATTGGAATCAACTTGTAGTTTCATTCTTGGCTCGTTTGAGCCCGGAAACAACTTGTAGCTTCATTATTGACTACATTGAAGTAGGAAACAACTTGAAGCTTCATTCCAGACCCGTTTGAAGTTGAAAACAACTTGTAGCTTCATTTTCGGTTGTTTGAAATTGGAATCAACTTGTAGTTTCATTCTTGGCCTTGTAGCTTCATTATTGACTAGTTTGAAGTTGGAAACAACTTATAACTTCATTCCAGACACGTTTGAATTTTAAAACAACTTGTAGCTTCATTTTCGGTTGTTTGAAATTGGAATCAACTTGTAGTTTCATTCTTGACTCGTTTGAGCACGAAAACAACTTTTAGTTTCATTATTGACTAGATTGAAGTTGTAAACAACTTGGAGCTTCATTCCAGACTCGTTTGAAGTTGAAAACAACTTGTCTCTTCATTTTCGGTTGTTTGAAATTGGAATTAATTTGTAGTTTCATTCTTGGCTCGTTTGAGCCCGGAAACAACTTGTAGCTTCATTATTGGCTAGATTGAAGTTGGAAACAACTTGTAGCTTCATTCCAGACACGTTTGAAGTTGAAAACAACTTGTAGCTTCATTTTCGGTTGTTTGAAATTGGAATTAATTTGTAGTTTCATTCTTGGCCGTTTGAGCCCGGAAACAACTTGTAGCTTCATTATTGACTAGATTGAAGTTGTGTTTCTTGTAGCTTCATTCCAGACTCGTTTGAAGTTGAAAACAACATGTAGCTTTATTTTCGGTTGTTTGAAATTGGAATCAACTTGTAGTTTCATTCTTGGCTCGTTTGAGCCCGGAAACAACTTAGATTGAAGTTGGAAACAACTTGTAGCTTCATTCCAGACCCGTTTGAAGTTGAAAACAACTTGTAGCTTCTTTCGGTGTTAGCTTCATTCCAGACCCGTTTGAAGTTGAAAACAACTTGTAGCTTCATTTTCGGTTGTTTGAAATTGGAATCAACTTGTAGTTTCATTCTTGGCCTTGTAGCTTCATTATTGACTAGATTGAAGTTGGAAACAACTTATAACTTCATTCCAGACACGTTTGAATTTTAAAACAACTTGTAGCTTCATTTTCGGTTGTTTGAAATTGGAATCAACTTGTAGTTTCATTCTTGACTCGTTTGAGCACGAAAACAACTTGTAGTTTCATTATTGACTAGATTGAAGTTGTAAACAACTTGGAGCTTCATTCCAGACTCGTTTGAAGTTGAAAACAACTTGTCTCTTCATTTTCGGTTGTTTGAAATTGGAATTAATTTGTAGTTTCATTCTTGGCTCGTTTGAGCCCGGAAACAACTTGTAGCTTCATTATTGGCTAGATTGAAGTTGGAAACAACTTGTAGCTTCATTCCAGACACGTTTGAAGTTGAAAACAACTTGTAGCTTCATTTTCGGTTGTTTGAAATTGGAATTAATTTGTAGTTTCATTCTTGGCCGTTTGAGCCCGGAAACAACTTGTAGCTTCATTATTGACTAGATTGAAGTTGTGTTTCTTGTAGCTTCATTCCAGACTCGTTTGAAGTTGAAAACAACATGTAGCTTTATTTTCGGTTGTTTGAAATTGGAATCAACTTGTAGTTTCATTCTTGGCTCGTTTGAGCCCGGAAACAACTTAGATTGAAGTTGGAAACAACTTGTAGCTTCATTCCAGACCCGTTTGAAGTTGAAAACAACTTGTAGCTTCATTTTCGGTTGTTTGAAATTGGAATCAACTTGTAGTTTCATTCTTGGCTCGTTTGAGACCGGAAACAACATGTAGCTTCATTATTGGCTAGATTGAAGTTGGAAACAACTTGTAGCTTCATTCCAGACACGTTTGAAGTTGAAAACAACTTGTAGCTTCATTTTCGGTTGTTTGAAATTGGAATCAACTTGTAGTTTCATTCTTGGCCTTGTAGCTTCATTATTGACTAGATAGAAGTTGTGTTTCTTGTAGCTTCATTCCAGACCCGTTTGAAGTTGAAAACAACTTGTAGGTTCATTTTCGGTTGTTTGAAATTGGAATCAACTTGTAGTTTCATTCTTGGCCTTGTAGCTTCATTATTGACTACATTGAAGTTGGAAACAACTTGTAGCTTCATTCCAGACTCGTTTGAATTTTAAAACAAATTGTAGCTTCATTTTTGGTTGTTTGAAATTGGAATCAACTTGTAGTTTCATTCTTGACTCGTTTGAGCCCGAAAACAACTTGTAGCTTCATTCCAGACTCGTTTGAAGTTGAAAACAACTTGTAACTTCATTTTCGGTTGTTTGAAATAGGAATCAACTTGTAGTTTCATTCTTGACTCGTTTGAGCCCGGAAACAACTTGTAGCTTCATTATTGACTACATTGAAGTTGGAAACAACTTGAAGCTTCATTCCAGACCCGTTTGAAGTTGAAAACAACTTGTAGCTTCATTTTCGGTTGTTTGAAATTGGAATCAACTTGTAGTTTCATTCTTGGCCTTGTAGCTTCATTATTGACTAGATTGAAGTTGGAAACAACTTATAACTTCATTCCAGACACGTTTGAATTTTAAAACAACTTGTAGCTTCATTTTCGGTTGTTTGAAATTGGAATCAACTTGTAGTTTCATTCTTGACTCGTTTGAGCACGAAAACAACTTGTAGTTTCATTATTGACTAGATTGAAGTTGTAAACAACTTGGAGCTTCATTCCAGACTCGTTTGAAGTTGAAAACAACTTGTCTCTTCATTTTCGGTTGTTTGAAATTGGAATTAATTTGTAGTTTCATTCTTGGCTCGTTTGAGCCCGGAAACAACTTGTAGCTTCATTATTGGCTAGATTGAAGTTGGAAACAACTTGTAGCTTCATTCCAGACACGTTTGAAGTTGAAAACAACTTGTAGCTTCATTTTCGGTTGTTTGAAATTGGAATTAATTTGTAGTTTCATTCTTGGCCGTTTGAGCCCGGAAACAACTTGTAGCTTCATTATTGACTAGATTGAAGTTGTGTTTCTTGTAGCTTCATTCCAGACTCGTTTGAAGTTGAAAACAACATGTAGCTTTATTTTCGGTTGTTTGAAATTGGAATCAACTTGTAGTTTCATTCTTGGCTCGTTTGAGCCCGGAAACAACTTAGATTGAAGTTGGAAACAACTTGTAGCTTCATTCCAGACCCGTTTGAAGTTGAAAACAACTTGTAGCTTCATTTTCGGTTGTTTGAAATTGGAATCAACTTGTAGTTTCATTCTTGGCTCGTTTGAGACCGGAAACAACATGTAGCTTCATTATTGGCTAGATTGAAGTTGGAAACAACTTGTAGCTTCATTCCAGACACGTTTGAAGTTGAAAACAACTTGTAGCTTCATTTTCGGTTGTTTGAAATTGGAATCAACTTGTAGTTTCATTCTTGGCCTTGTAGCTTCATTATTGACTATATTGAAGTTGGAAACAACTTATAACTTCATTCCAGACACGTTTGAATTTTAAAACAACTTGTAGCTTCATTTTCGGTTGTTTGAAATTGGAATCAACTTGAAGTTTCATTCTTGACTCGTTTGAGCACGAAAACAACTTGTAGTTTCATTATTGACTAGATTGAAGTTGTAAACAACTTGGAGCTTCATTCCAGACTCGTTTGAAGTTGAAAACAACTTGTAGCTTCATTTTCGGTTGTTTGAAATTGGAATTAATTTGTAGTTTCATTCTTGGCCGTTTGAGCGCGAAAACAACTTGTAGCTTCATTATTGACTAGATTGAAGTTGTGTTTCTTGTAGCTTCATTCCAGATTCGTTTGAAGTTGAAAACAACATGTAGCTTCATTTTCGGTTGTTTGAAATTGGAATCAACTTGTAGTTTCATTCTTAGCTCGTTTGAGCCCGGAAACAACTAGATTGAAGTTGGAAACAACTTGTAGCTTCATTCCAGACCCGTTTGAAGTTGAAAACAACTTGTAGCTTCATTTTCGGTTGTTTGAAATTGGAATCAACTTGTAGTTTCATTCTTGGCTCGTTTGAGCCCGGAAACAACTTGTAGCTTCATTATTGACTACATTGAAGTAGGAAACAACTTGAAGCTTCATTCCAGACCCGTTTGAAGTTGAAAACAACTTGTAGCTTCATTTTCGGTTGTTTGAAATTGGAATCAACTTGTAGTTTCATTCTTGGCCTTGTAGCTTCATTATTGACTAGTTTGAAGTTGGAAACAACTTATAACTTCATTCCAGACACGTTTGAATTTTAAAACAACTTGTAGCTTCATTTTCGGTTGTTTGAAATTGGAATCAACTTGTAGTTTCATTCTTGACTCGTTTGAGCACGAAAACAACTTGTAGTTTCATTATTGACTAGATTGAAATTGTAAACAACTTGGAGCTTCATTCCAGACTCGTTTGAAGTTGAAAACAACTTGTCTCTTCATTTTCGGTTGTTTGAAATTGGAATTAATTTGTAGTTTCATTCTTGGCTCGTTTGAGCCTGGAAACAACTTGTAGCTTCATTATTGGCTAGATTGAAGTTGGAAACAACTTGTAGCTTCATTCCAGACACGTTTGAAGTTGAAAACAACTTGTAGCTTCATTTTCGGTTGTTTGAAATTGGAATTAATTTGTAGTTTCATTCTTGGCCGTTTGAGCCCGGAAACAACTTGTAGCTTCATTATTGACTAGATTGAAGTTGTGTTTCTTGTAGCTTCATTCCAGACTCGTTTGAAGTTGAAAACAACATGTAGCTTTATTTTCGGTTGTTTGAAATTGGAATCAACTTGTAGTTTCATTCTTGGCTCGTTTGAGCCCGGAAACAACTTAGATTGAAGTTGGAAACAACTTGTAGCTTCATTCCAGACCCGTTTGAAGTTGAAAACAACTTGTAGCTTCTTTTTCGGTTGTTTGAAATTGGAATCAACTTGTAGTTTCATTCTTGGCTCGTTTGAGACCGGAAACAACTTGTAGCTTCATTATTGGCTAGATTGAAGTTGGAAACAACTTGTAGCTTCATTCCAGACACGTTTGAAGTTGAAAACAACTTGTAGCTTCATTTTCGGTTGTTTGAAATTGGAATCAACTTGTAGTTTCATTCTTGGCCTTGTAGCTTCATTATTGACTATATTGAAGTTGGAAACAACTTATAACTTCATTCCAGACACGTTTGAATTTTAAAACAACTTGTAGCTTCATTTTCGGTTGTTTGAAATTGGAATCAACTTGAAGTTTCATTCTTGACTCGTTTGAGCACGAAAACAACTTGTAGTTTCATTATTGACTAGATTGAAGTTGTAAACAACTTGGAGCTTCATTCCAGACTCGTTTGAAGTTGAAAACAACTTGTAGCTTCATTTTCGGTTGTTTGAAATTGGAATTAATTTGTAGTTTCATTCTTGGCTCGTTTGAGCCCGGAAACAACTTGTAGCTTCATTATTGGCTAGATTGAACTTGGAAACAACTTGTAGCTTCATTCCAGACACGTTTGAAGTTGAAAACAACTTGTAGCTTCATTTTCGGTTGTTTGAAATTGGAATTAATTTGTAGTTTCATTCTTGGCCGTTTGAGCCTGGAAACAACTTGTAGCTTCATTATTGACTAGATAGAAGTTGTGTTTCTTGTAGCTTCATTCCAGACTCGTTTGAAGTTGAAAACAACATGTAGCTTCATTTTCGGTTGTTTGAAATTTGAATCAACTTGTAGTTTCATTCTTGGCTCGTTTGAGCCCGGAAACAACTTAGATTGAAGTTGGAAACAACTTGTAGCTTCATTCTTGGCTCGTTTGAGCTCGGAAACAACTTGTATCTTCATTATTGACTAGATTGAAGTTGGAAACAACTTGTAGCTTCATTCCAGACTCGTTTGAATTTTAAAACAACTTGTAGCTTCATTTTCTGTTGTTTGAAATTGGAATCAACTTGTAGTTTCATTCTTGACTCGTTTGAGCCCGAAAACAACTTGTAGCTTCATTCCAAACTCGTTTGAAGTTGAAAACAACTTGTAACTTCATTTTCGGTTGTTTGAAATAGGAATCAACTTGTAGTTTCATTCTTGACTCGTTTGAGCCTGGAAATAACTTGTAGCTTCATTATTGACTAGATTGAAGTTGGAAACAACTTGTAGCTTCATTCCAGGCTCGTTTGAAGTTGAAAACAACTTGTAGCTTCATTTTCGGTTGTTTGAAATTGGAATCAACTTGTAGTTTCATTCTTGACTCGTTTGAGCCTGGAAACAACTTGTAGCTTCATTATTGACTAGATTGAAGTTGGAAACAACTTGTAGCTTCATTCCAGGCTCGTTTGAAGTTGAAAACAACTTGTAGCTTCATTTTCTGTTGTTTGAAATTGGAATCAACTTGTAGTTTCAGTCTTGGCTCGTTTGAGCCCGGAAACAACTTGTAGCTTCATTATTGACTACATTGAAGTTGGAAACAACTTATAGCTTCATTCCAGACTCGTTTGAATTTTTAAACAACTTGTAGCTTCATTTTCGGTTGTTTGAAATTGAAATCAACTTGTAGTTTCATTCTTGACTCGTTTGAGCCCGAAAACAACTTGTAGCTTCATTATTGACTAGATTGAAGTTGTAAACAACTTGTAGCTTCATTCCAGACTCGTTTGAAGTTGAAAACAACTTGTAGCTTCATTTTCGGTTGTTTGAAATTAAAATTAATTTGTAGTTTCATTCTTGACTCGTTTGAGCCCGGAAACAACTTGTAGCTTCATTATTGACTAGATTGAAGTTGTGTTTCTTGTAGCTTCATTCCAGACTCGTTTGAAGTTGAAAACAACATGTAGCTTCATTTTCGGTTGTTCGAAATTGGAATCAACTTGTAGTTTCATTCTTGGCTCGTTTGAGCCCGGAAACAACTTAGATTGAAGTTGGAAACAACTTGTAGCTTCATTCCAGACTCGTTTGAATTTTAAAACAAATTGTAGCTTCATTTTTGGTTGTTTTAAATTGGAATCAACTTGTAGTTTCATTCTTGGCTCGTTTGAGCTCGGAAACAACTTGTATCTTCATTATTGACTAGATTGAAGTTGGAAACAACTTGTAGCTTCATTCCAGACTCGTTTGAATTTTAAAACAACTTGTAGCTTCATTTTCTGTTGTTTGAAATTGGAATCAACTTGTAGTTTCATTCTTGACTCGTTTGAGCCCGAAAACAACTTGTAGCTTCATTCCAGACTCGTTTGAAGTTGAAAACAACTTGTAACTTCATTTTCGGTTGTTTGAAATAGGAATCAACTTGTAGTTTCATGCTTGACTCGTTTGAGCCTGGAAATAACTTGTAGCTTCATTATTGACTAGATTGAAGTTGGAAACAACTTGTAGCTTCATTCTAGGCTCGTTTGAAGTTGAAAACAACTTGTAGCTTCATTTTCAGTTGTTTGAAATTGGAATCAACTTGTAGTTTCATTCTTGACTCGTTTGAGCCCGTAAACAACTTGTAGCTTCATTATTGACTAGATTGAAGTTGGAAACAACTTGTAGCTTCATTCCAGGCTCGTTTTAAGTTGAAAACAACTTGTAGCTTCATTTTCTGTTGTTTGAAATTGGAATCAACTTGTAGTTTCATTCTTGACTCGTTTGAGCCCGGAAACAACTTGTAGCTTCATTATTGACTAGATTGAAGTTGGCAACAACTTGTTGCTTCATTCCAGGCTCGTTTGAAGTTGAAAACAACTTGTAGCTTCATTTTCTGTTGTTTGAAATTGGAATCAACTTGTAGTTTCAGTCTTGGCTCGTTTGAGCCCGGAAACAACTTGTAGCTTCATTATTGACTACATTGAAGTTGGAAACTACTTATAGCTTCATTCCAGACTCGTTTGAATTTTTAAACAACTTGTAGCTTCATTTTCGGTTGTTTGAAATTGAAATCAACTTGTAGTTTCATTCTTGACTTGTTTGAGGCTGAAAACAACTTTTAGCTTCATTATTGACTAGATTGAAGTTGTAAACAACTTGTAGCTTCATTCCAGACTCGTTTGAAGTTGAAAACAACTTGTAGCTTCATTTTCGGTTGTTTGAAATTGGAATTAATTTGTAGTTTCATTCTTGGCTCGTTTGAGCCCGGAAACAACTTGTAGCTTCATTATTGACTGGATTGAAGTTGTAAACAACTTGTAGCTTCATTCCAGACACGTTTGAAGTTGAAAACAACTTGTAGCTTCATTTTCGGTTGTTTGAAATTGGAATTAATTTGTAGTTTCATTCTTGACTCGTTTGAGCCTGGAAACAACTTGTAGCTTCATTATTGACTAGATTGAAGTTGTGTTTCTTGTAGCTTCATTCCAGACTCGTTTGAAGTTGAAAACAACATGTAGCTTCATTTTCGGTTGTTCGAAATTGGAATCAACTTGTAGTTTCATTCTTGGCTCGTTTGAGCCCGGAAACAACATAGATTGAAGTTGGAAACAACTTGTAGCTTCATTCCAGACCCGTTTGAAGTTGAAAACAACTTGTAGCTTCTTTCTCGGTTGTTTGAAACTGGAATCAACTTGTAGTTTCATTCTTGGCTCGTTTGAGCCCGGAAACAACTTGTAGCTTCATTATTAACTACATTGAAGTTTGAAACAACTTGTAGCTTCATTCCAGACCCGTTTGAAGTTGAAAACAACTTGTAGCTTCATTTTCGGTTGTTTGAAATTGGAATCCACTTGTAGTTTCATTCTTGGCCTTGTAGCTTCATTATAGACTAGATTGAAGTTGGAAACAACTTATAAC
Organism: Daucus carota subsp. sativus; assembly: GCF_001625215.2. NCBI lineage: Eukaryota > Viridiplantae > Streptophyta > Magnoliopsida > Apiales > Apiaceae > Daucus > Daucus carota. The sequence goes on from NC_030383.2 coordinate 24,352,912, forward strand.
TTCATTCCAGACTCGTTTGAATTTTAAAACTTGTAGCTTCATTTTCGGTTGTTTGAAATTGGAATCAACTTGTAGTTTCATTCTTGGCTCGTTTGAGCCCGGAAACAACTTGTAGCTTCATTATTGACTGGATTGAAGTTGTAAACAACTTGTAGCTTCATTCCAGACACGTTTGAAGTTGAAAACAACTTGTAGCTTCATTTTCGGTTGTTTGAAATTGGAATTAATTTGTAGTTTCATTCTTGACTCGTTTGAGCCCGGAAACAACTTGTAGCTTCATTATTGACTAGATTGAAGTTGTGTTTCTTGTAGCTTCATTCCAGACTGTGACGGACCCAACTTAAATAACCGACTAAAGCATGCATATCGATATATATAATTAAACTACAGAGTTATAAAGATTAATCTACAAGTCTAATCCACAATCCCGGAATCACCAGGAATGAGTATGAACAACATCTAAAGTTATTACAACCCAAATGGAAATCCAAATCAAGTCTAAGTCATACTACAGTTTTTAAATCCCAAAAGATTAGAAGAAATTAACTAGGGAACTACGAGTTCCCAACCTGCTCCATCATATGGCGGTAAGCAATCCCGTTGCCTGAGGTGGATTTACGTGCGGTCTGCTTGAAACGGGCCATTCTCGGGTTTCACTGAAGGGTTATAACAACAACAATATATATATGAGCATAAAGCTCGGCAAGTGAAAACAGTATATATAACAGTTCACAATATGCAAGATAATAAGTGCAAAAGCAACAACAGATATCACAAGGTATAAACACAAGTAAAGGTGCAATGTGGGATATCAATTTATTGGAATTGGAAACACACAGCGCTACGAGCATTGAGGGGTGATCAGCCCACACCAAGCTCCGAACCACATAAAGTGATTCAACCAGGGAGGATCCTCGGCACACATTGGCCATAAACAGACATCAGGCTCCCCGCTACTGATGCTGCAATAATAGATTGGCGCCTCAGTCTTAATAAATTATTATCCAATTCCTTTTAAGGTCATTTCAAATCAAATCATTTTCAAAAAAAAAAGGTCTTGATCAAAGACAAGTTATAAGCAAGGGTGTTTTCAAAATACAAGCGATCTTTCAAAAGTAAAGGATGTTATTAAGATCGGGGTTCCAAATGAGATAATTCAGGTTAATGTGGGGTATCAAGTTCTCATTATTCATCAAGGACTATTGGAGTATAATCATGTGGTTGTAAGGTGATATTACATGAAAAAGGTAATTCAAGTGTTAAGGGTATTATTGGAATCCAAAGTGATGATCATGAGAGGTGACAAGGTAATTCAGTCCTAAGTAAACAGTAATTCAACGTTCACAGGTATACAATCATAAAGCAAGTATAAAGGAAGAGTTTCACTTGCCTGGATAAAGCTTACTAAACTCCTGTATAGATGCTTCTAGGGGTTCCTTGCCTGGCCTCCTACTTGCACCTATAATTAATAGTATCCTCGTCACTAACTACCCTTTCGCGTATAAATGTATATACATATATATAAAATATAAACTTAAACTTAATTAAAACAAGTAACATAATCATCAAGTAATGCACATAACAAATAAAGCATGGCACTTAGTTACTTAACTTATATTACTTAATATTCTCTAATTATTCCTAAGTCAATTAAGCATTTAATCAAGTAGCACATAAGGTCTAAGACCAATACCTCCTAACCATACTCTACTGACCTCAAATTAACAAATTAATAGTAAGGCACACTTGTGCCCCACTACTCAAGACTTACAAGTGAAGTGCAACCTAAATGACTCACTAGTATGCTTACCTTGGCGACACTTGGGTGCCTTAGTAAAAATAATGCATCTACACTAAGTGAATTGACTTAAACTAACTCATGGACTCAATATGAGGTCAAGGCCTCACTGATGACACACTAAAATGCAATGCACCCTAAGTTGGTACTAGAATGTGACTCCATATGTGACACTTGTGTTCTTTAGTGGAAATGAGGCATCTCCACTTAGGGTATTGACTCCAAACCAATTTCTAAATGTTGACACAATCTTAAACTAATATTATGAAGTGGTATGACTCAAAGGCCTTGCCTATATAGGTCCTTAAAAACTAGTGTACCAAAGTGACCATTCTGCCTTGGCAGTTTGGCACCTCTTGGGGGTTTTGGCAAAAACAAGTGTTTCCACTATGTGCCTTGGTGAAATTGTGACTCTACTGGATACTTAAGACTTAAATCTAAGTTGTGCACTTGGAATGACACTAAGGCCTTGCTCAGGCCTCCTTGGGCCTCTAAACAAAGTTGGCACAGAGCACCCTGCCCTGCTGTGGGGACTGCCATGAACTTACCAACTTGAGACTCACTAATCTCACTCACTACACCAATCCAATGACTCAAATAGCTTCCTAATACTTCCCTGAGCTCAACTAAATTCAAGGCCCCATGAGGGCCTCATCATTGACAAGGTTTTTAACACTCAAAAGTGCAAATGACACAATTGTGCCCTGTTCTGGGGTGTACTCTGAAATGTGTGTGTGCATCTATGTAAATGATGGTTTTTATGACTTCAAAGCTACTGGAGACTTGTATACATCAGTCCTAACTCCAGGAGACTTGGGCCTATGAGGGCCTAAGCATGACACCTCCATTTCACTAGTTTTCTAAGGTTTAAAAATCTGTCATGGTGTGTGTGTGACTCCTTCCACCTTAACACCCTCCAAAACTCCATATACCAACAAACCAAGCCACAAATACTACCCTACAATATACATATACCTACTGACTAGCTACTCCAAGCAAGATATCACAAATCCAACCTCATATAAGCATAAAACCGAGGCATTTGTAGAGCAAAAACAGAGCAGAATTTCAGGAGCAGTTTTTAAGCACTTTCCAAGCCAATGCACATACATACAAGTTTATTAATCATCAAAACTAAACATAATACATCAAGACACCATCTACATTATCATTTTATGGCAAAAACCGAAACATGCATTGATCAAAAACCAAGTTAAAAGCTCCAAATCATCACATATAACACCCATTCGAATATTCATGGCCTAGATCACTAGTTTCACATGGTTCTTGTATAAATCATAACATGCAAGGTCTAAAACTTTGTAAAACACATTGTAAAGGATCAAAACTTCTTGAAACCATAACAAAACATCACACAATTTCGAATTTAAGGTCATGAAAAGAACCCATTTCCTTCGGCTCTCTTGAGGGTCATTACCGAAGGTGATGAAGCAAGTGTATTTCGGCTAAATGGAGGTATAACCTCCACCAAAATCACATCAAGCTCATCATCTAGGAACCCCTGAAATGGTGACTCTAAGTCCATAAGAACTAAAGCCCCATTCCGGTTCCAAATGACACATGCAAGCTAAGTCTAACCTTGAGAGAGAAGATACAAGTGTGGGTGATGAAGATCTTGGCAAAACAAGCTTGATTCTTGAAGAGATGAAGAAATCAGCAATGGAGGAGGGTTTAGAGAGAGAGAGCCGAGAGGAGAGGTGAGGGAGAGAGAAGAGAGAGATGAGAGAAGTGGGTTTGATTTTAGTTGGTGTGTATGAATGAGTGAAGTGTGGAAGTATGTATATTTTGTTCTCTTGTGTTTTGACTTGACCAACTAGTGGTAGTGGAAGGTAGAAATGACTAGCTTGTCCTCTCTTCAAGTGTTGGTGGAAAATGCATGCAAGGGTAATGTAGACATTTGATAATTAATAAAAGTGTGATTAAAAAGATATTAAAAGAATGAGTTTTAGTAAATAAAGTACAAATCGATAAATCATGAAATTAATATCACAAATAATATGAGATTTTAGAAGTTTAATAAAATAGTTTTCTCAAATTTTGGACAAGAAATGAATTTTAAAAGAAATATTACAAGTAGAGCTCTAATAGTCACATTTCACATAAATATAAAACACGAATATAATACACGTAAAATCTCGAGAAGAATATATACAATGAAACGCTATTTTACAAGTTAAAGTTTATCGGCCACTCGCAATTTATCAAATATCACTAAATCGCATATATCTCAACTATTATTTAATCGGGTAACTGCAACGATCACATTTATTAATGCAAAGTCAAAACCGTCGCAACTAGTAATATTATTTAATCGCGTAGCGAGAATGATTCGCCAAAAGTCATATAAGTACATTATAACGACATACGAAAGTCATGTAACGATAAACGAGTCAAATTCACATAGTTTGGCAATTAAAACACGAAATTTAATATATCACCAAAATGAAATACTGTAATGTATATAAGTCAAATATTACAGGCGTTACACAGACTCTTTTGAAGTTGAAAACAACATGTAGCTTCATTTTCGGTTGTTCGAAATTGGAATCAACTTGTAGTTTCATTCTTGGCTCGTTTGAGCCCGGAACAACTTAGATTGAAGTTGGAAACAACTTGTAGCTTCATTCCAGACCCGTTTGAAGTTGAAAACAACTTGTAGCTTCATTCTCGGTTGTTTGAAACTGGAATCAACTTGTAGTTTCATTCTTGGCTCGTTTGAGCCCGGAAACAACTTGTAGCTTCATTATTAACTACATTGAAGTTGGAAACAACTTGTAGCTTCATTCCAGACCCGTTTGAAGTTGAAAACAACTTGTAGCTTCATTTTCGGTTGTTTGAAATTGGAATCCACTTGTAGTTTCATTCTTGGCCTTGTAGCTTCATTATTGACTAGATTGAAGTTGGAAACAACTTATAACTTCATTCCAGACTCGTTTGAATTTTAAAACTTGTAGCTTCATTTTCGGTTGTTTGAAATTGGAATCAACTTGTAGTTTCATTCTTGACTCGTTTGAGCCGAAAACAACTTGTAGCTTCATTATTGACTAGATTGAAGTTGTAAACAACTTGGAGCTTCATTCCAGACTCGTTTGAAGTTGAAAACACTTGTAGCTTTATTTTCGGTTGTTTGAAATTGGAATTAATTTGTAGTTTCATTCTTGGCCGTTTGAGCTCGGAAACAAATTGTAGCTTCATTATTGACTAGATTGAAGTTGTGTTTCTTGTAGCTTCATTCCAGACTCGTTTGAAGTTGAAAACAACATGTAGCTTCATTTTCGGTTGTTTGAAATTGGAATCAACTTGTAGTTTCATCCTTGGCTCGTTTGAGCCCGGAAACAACTTAGATTGAAGTTGTAAACAACTTGGAGCTTCATTCCAGACTCGTTTGAAGTTGAAAACAACTTTTAGCTTCATTTTCGGTTGTTTGAAATTGGAATTTATTTGTAGTTTCATTCTTGGCTCGTTTGAGCCCGGAAACAACTTGTAGCTTCATTATTGACTAGATTGAAGTTGTAAACAACTTGTAGCTTCATTCCAGACACGTTTGAAGTTGAAAACAACTAGTAGCTTCATTTTTGGTTGTTTGAAATTGGAATTAATTTGTACTTTCATTCTTGACTCGTTTGAGCCCGGAAACAACTTGTAGCTTCATTATTGACTAGATTGAAGTTGTGTTTCTTGTAGCTTCATTCCAGACTCGTTTGAAGTTGAAAACAACATGTAGCTTCATTTTGGGTTGTTTGTAATTGGAATCAACTTGTAGTTTCATTCTTGGCTCGTTTGAGCCCGGAAACAACTTAGATTGAAGTTGGAAACAACTTGTAGCTTCATTCCAGACCCGTTTGAAGTTGAAAACAACTTGTAGCTTCATTTTCGGTTGTTTGAAATTGGAATCAACTTGTAGTTTCATTCTTGGCTCGTTTGAGCCCGGAAACAACTTGTAGCTTCATTATTGATTACATTGAAGTTGGAAACAACTTGTAGCTTCATTCCAGACCCGTTTGAAGTTGAAAACAACTTGTAGCTTTATTTCGGTTGTTTTATTTGAAATCAACTTGTAGTTTCATTCTTGGCCTTGTAGCTTCATTATTGACTAGATTGAAGTTGGAAACAACTTATAACTTCATTCCAGACTCGTTTCAATTTTAAAACAACTTGTAGCTTCATTTTCGGTGTTTGAAATTGGAATCAACTTGTAGTTTCATTCTTGACTCGTTTGAGCCCGAAAACAACTTGTAGCTTCATTATTGACTAGATTGAAGTTGTAAACAACTTGGAGCTTCATTCCAGACTCGTTTGAAGTTGAAACCAACTTGTAGCTTCATTTTCGGTTGTTTGAAATTGGAATTAATTTGTAGTTTCATTCTTGGCCGTTTGAGCTCGGAAACAACTTGTAGCTTCATTATTGACTAGATTGAAGTTGTGTTTCTTGTAGCTTCATTCCAGACTCGTTTGAAGTTGAAAACAACATGTAGCTTCATTTTCGGTTGTTTGAAATTGGAATCAACTTGTAGTTTCATTCTTGGCTCGTTTGAGCCCGGAAACAACTTAGATTGAAGTTGGAAATAACTTGTAGCTTCATTCCAGACCCGTTTGAAGTTGAAAACAACTTGTAGCTTCATTTTCGGTTGTTTGAAATTGGAATCAACTTGTAGTTTCATTCTTGGCTCGTTTGAGCCCGGAAACAACTTGTAGCTTCATTATTGACTACATTGAAGTTGGAAACAACTTGTAGCTTCATTCCAGACCCGTTTGAAGATGAAAACAACTTGTAGCTTCATTTTCGGTTGTTTGAAATTGGAATCAACTTGTAGTTTCATTCTTGGCCTTGTAGCTTCATTATTGACTAGATTGAAGTTGGAAACAACTTATAACTTCATTCCAGACACGTTTGAATTTTAAAACAACTTGTAGCTTCATTTTCGGTTGTTTGAAATTGGAATCAACTTGTAGTTTCATTCTTGACTCGTTTGAGCACGAAAACAACTTGTAGTTTCATTATTGACTAGATTGAAGTTGTAAACAACTTGGAGCTTCATTCCAGACTCGTTTGAAGTTGAAAACAACTTGTAGCTTCATTTTCGGTTGTTTGAAATTGGAATTAATTTGTAGTTTCATTCTTGGCTCGTTTGAGCCCAGAAACAAATTGTAGCTTCATTATTGGCTAGATTGAAGTTGGAAACAACTTGTAGCTTCATTCCAGACACGTTTGAAGTTGAAAACAACTTGTAGCTTCATTTTCGGTTGTTTGAAATTGGAATTAATATGTAGTTTCATTCTTGGTCGTTTGAGCCCGGAAACAACTTGTAGCTTCATTATTGACTAGATTGAAGTTGTGTTTCTTGTAGCTTCATTCCAGACTCGTTTGAAGTTGAAAACAACATGTAGCTTCATTTTCGGTTGTTTGAAATTGGAATCAACTTCTAGTTTCATTCTTGGCTCGTTTGAGCCCGGAAACAACTTATATTGAAGTTAGAAACAACTTGTAGCTTCATTCTTGGCTCGTTTGAGCCCAGAAACAACTTGTAGCTTCATTATTAACTACATTGAAGTTGGAAACAACTTGTAGCTTCATTCCAGACCCGTTTGAAGTTGAAAACAACTTGTAGCTTCATTTTCAGTTGTTTGAAATTGGAATCAACTTGTAGTTTCATTCTTCGCCTTGTAGCTTCATTACTGACTACATTGAAGTTGGAAACAACTTGTAGCTTCATTCCAGACTCGTTTGAATTTTAAAACAACTTGTAGCTTCATTTTTGGTTGTTTGAAATTGGAATCAACTTGTAGTTTCATTCTTGGCTCGTTTGAGCCTGGAAACAACTTGTATCTTCATTATTGACTAGATTGAAGTTGGAAACAACTTGTAGCTTTGTTAGATATAATTGATGATTACTAATATTCTTAAAGTTTGTTTTAGAACAGGAATCATCAGAGTTTAAGCTAGAAGCTGATCAGAGTTTAGTAAAGTCTGACAGAGTTTAGTAAAATCTGACAGAGTTTGATAAAGTCTGATCAGAGTTTACATAGTCAAGATTCGACAGAGTTTACACGTGGAAAGAGCTCAGAAGCGGATTTACTTCAAGGAAGGATAGAAGCGGAGGAGTGATTTGCTGACTATGGAAACTAAACAGAAAACTGTAGCAATCTTTTGATTGATAGAATTCATAGCTGATTTATAGGATATCAAATCAGAGATTGATTTTGTAACTGTGTCTATATAAACACAGATTAGGGTTACTCTAGATGAGTTGAGTTATCGAGTACATTGTTAAGAACCCTAGCAGCTCTTAGTGATACATTATAAATCACTGAGAGAGTTTTTGTAACCATTAAAGCTTTGTGAATATAAGAGTTTACTGCTTTCAATCTCTTATATTGTCTTACTGTGTTACAGATTGTGATCACTATATCATATTATATAGTGAGTTTATAGGACCTAACAAGTGGTATCAGAGCCAGCTCTGTTAAGATTACTACAGTGAGATCTTAATCACAATCATGTCTGAAAAATCACAAGCTTCATCCTTTAGAGTTCCAATCCTTAAGGCATCTGAATATCCAGTCTGGAAAGAAAGAATGATAATATTCTTAGACTCTGTTGATCCAGAATACCTTGACAGGATCTTTGATGGACCACATATGCCCACCAAGCTCTCTGTTGGGATTGCAGATGAACCTCAGAAGATGGTTCCAAAAGAAAAGAAAGATTACACCCCTGAGGACATCTTGTCAATTGGTAAAGACTCTAAGATGAAACACCTTCTGCACAGTGCCCTTGATAATGCAATGTCCAATAGGGTGATTGGGTGCAAAACTGCTAAACAAATCTGGGATGCTCTAGAAACCAGATGTCAGGGAACTCAGGCCATAAAGAAAAACAGAAAAACAATCCTTACACAGGAGTATGAGCACTTTGACTCAAAATCTGGTGAGTCCTTGACAGATCTGTATGACAGATTTGTCAAACTGTTGAATGACTTATCTCTGGTAAACAAGGAATATGATCTTGAAGACTCAAATCTCAAATTCCTTCTGGCTCTTCCTGAAAATGGGATTTGAAAGTCACCACAATAAGAGACAATCTTGATCTTGGAGAAATGTCTCTTGATGATGTTTACGGAAGACTGAAGACTCATGAACTTGAAATGGAGCAAAGGAGCAAACGTCATGGAGGAAAATCAAAGTCTGTTGCTCTGAAAGTTCAAGAGGAAGCTGCTAAGAGCAAAGGAAAAGCTCATGTCACAAAGTCTGACATTGAGTCATCAAACTCTGATGACTCAAACTCTGATGTTCCCTCAGACTCTGAAGAAAGTGATGATGAGATGATGCAGTTAGCAGCATTGATGGTGAAAAGCTTCAAGAAGTTGGCCTACAAAAAGTTCAACAAAGGCAAAAGTTTTTCAAGGAAAGACAGAAACTCTGACAGAGTTTATGACAAGAAGAACTTTAAGAAGAATGAGGGCAAAGAAGGAAAAGCTGGAAAAGCTGACAAGTATACCTGTTTCAACTGTGGTGAAAAGGGACACTTTGCATCTGAATGCAAGAAAGCCAAGAAGGAAAAGAAAAAGCCTTTATCACCAAGAAAGGAAACTGGACAGATACATCTGATTCAGAAGAAGAAGTCAATTATGCTCTGATGGCAAACACTGACAACAACTCTGAATCTCCTGCTAAGGTACCTCATTCTACTCTTACCTTTGATACTGAAGATATAACTGAGTTAAGATTGTTTCTTAAAACTTTACATATCAGCTTTAGAGATCAGACTTTAGAAAATGAAAGATTAAAATCTGAAACTCTGAGTGTAAAGAAAAGGAATGATTTTCTAGAAAAAGAATTAGTTCAGATGTTGGAAGTTCAAAAAGAAAGAGATGATGCTGTCATTGTCAAAGATGAATTATCAAAGAGGTATGCATCTCTTCAATCAGAACTTGCTAAGGAAAGGGAGATCATTAAGACATGGACTAATTCAGGCAAAACCACTCAGGATATCTTAGGTAGTGGAAACTGGAAGAAGGGACTAGGTTACACTGATAACTCAGAAGCTGAGTCATCAAAAACAGAGTTTGTTAAAACTCAAAAACCTAAGGTTAAACCTGTTAAATTTGTTGCTGAATCCTCTAAGTCTAAACAGAATAGACCAAAATCAGAGATTAACAACAATTTAAAATCTGATAAGCCCAAACAGGTTAACATAGGACTGATGACTCAGAAACAGCTTAAACATAAGCTTAAAGAGGTAAAGTCTGATAGCAAAGACAAGGAACCTAGGAAAAATAGAAATGGCAAGGTTGGAATAGACAAGAGTAATAACTATATGCCTATTCCAAATGCACCTAGGAAGACATGCCATAACTGTGGGAATACTAATCATCTTGCTAATTTTTGCAGGAAGAACAAGGACATTAACTCTTTACCTACAAAGTCTGGAGTTAGAAAAAGTAGTATTAGATATAAACCACAAGATCCATGTTTTCATTGTGGTAGTTTATGGCATTCTATTTATACTTGCAAAGAATATCATAGTTTGTATTATGATTATTATAAATTGAAACCTTCTTTGAAGAAGTTTAATAAAAGCTCTGCAAGTACAAAATCTGTTTCCAGTACAAACTCTGTTGCAAAGTCTGTTAGCTCAAACTCTGATAAAAATAATTCCGCTGCAAAAGCTAACAAACTTAATAAGGCCAAGGGATCCAAGCAAGTCTGGGTCCTTAAAACTAACAATTAGTGGTCTTTGTGATTGCAGGGCAACAGGAAGAATATTCTAGTCTTGGACAGTGGATGTTCAGGACACATGACTGGAAATAAGGCCCTGCTGTCAGAGTTTGTGGAGAAGGCTGGCCCAAGTGTTTCTTATGGAGATGGCAACATAGGAAGGACTCTGGGATATGGCAACATCAATCTTGGAAATGTCATCATATCAAATGTAGCTCTTGTTCAAGGGCTAAAACACAATTTACTCTCTGTCAGTCAAATCTGTGACAGAGGATATCATGTTGATTTCTATGGAGAACACAGTGAGATAGTAAGCAAGTCAACAGGCAAGGTGGCAGTGATTGCTCACAGACATGGAAATATTTATGAAATCCACCTGCCTACAAACTCTGAAGGAAAAGAAATTTGCTTATCTACAAGAATCTCTGCAGAAGAAAGTTGGAAGTGGCATAAGAAGCTCTCACACCTGAATTTCAACTCCATAAATGAGCTTATAAAGAAAAAGCTTGTGAGAGGACTCCCTGAATCACTACTTACATCTGATGGATTATGTGATTCATGTCAAAAAGCCAAGCAGAGAAAGACATCTTTCAAGAGTAAGACTGAATTCTCAATAAACAAACCATATCATCTTCTACATGTTGATCTATTTGGACCAGTCAATGTACCATCCATTGCAAGGAAGAAATATGCTCTTGTCATTGTTGATGAGTATACCAGATACACTTGGGTATATTTTCTTCACTCTAAAGATGAAACAGCCTTGCATCTGATGGATCATGTGCAACAACTGGATCATGGATCTGAAGACAAAGTGAAGATCATTAGAAGTGATAATGGAACTGAGTTCAGAAATTCAACAATGGAAGAGTTCTGCAAAGAAAGAGGTGTAGTGCAACAATTCTCTGCACCTGGTACACCACAGCAAAATGGTGTAGTTGAAAGGAAAAACAGGACTCTTATAGAAGCTGCCAGAACTATGCTTGATGAGGCTAAATTGCCTACTTATTTCTGGGCAGAAGCTGTTCAAACAGCCTGTTTCACTCAAAATGCAACACTGATTAATAAGCATGGCAAGACCCCATATGAGATGGTGAGGAAAAAGAAGCCAAATCTGAAGTACTTTCATATATTTGGGTGCAAATGCTTTGTATTGAAGACTCATCCAGAACAGCTTACCAAGTTTGATTTAAAAGCTGATGAAGGCATTTTTGTAGGTTATCCTCTGATAACAAAGGCCTTCAGAGTCTACAATCTAAGAACCAAGGTGATCATGGAATCCATACATGTGTCATTTGATGACAAGAAAATTATGGGCTTAACAGATATGGATGATCATGAAAAACTGCATTTTGAAAATGAAGAAATATTCTCTGATTCGACAAACTCTGATGAACAGTCAAACTCTGACTGTGAACAAAATACAGCAAACTCTGATGAAAATTTACAAGTTCATGATGATGAAGCACTTGCTGAGGGGGAGCATCAGAATGTTTCAGACTCTACCCAAGACTCATCAGAGAATGCTAACTCAAACTCATCAGAGAATACTGATTCAAACTCTGATAGCACAAATGCAGGGGGAGCTACAGAGAATAATCAACAGAATCAGGAGAGCATGGATCAAGGGGGAGGATCCAATGATGAAAATAGTCAACTTCCACATGCTAGGAAGTGGACAAAATCTCACACACCTGATTTAATAATTGGAGATCCAGAAGCAGGTGTGCAAACAAGGACAGCTACAGCAAATGAGTGTTTACATCATTGCTTTCTGTCACAAACAGAACCTAAAAAGGTGGAGGAAGCTCTTCAAGATGCTGACTGGATTCAAGCCATGCAAGAGGAGCTAAATGAGTTTGAGAGAAACAAAGTATGGACCCTAGTACCAAGACCTAAAGACAGATCCATAGTTGGTACAAAATGGGTGTTCAGAAACAAAACTGACAGTGAGGGTGTCATTACAAGGAATAAAGCAAGGCTTGTGGCAAAAGGGTACTCACAACAGGAAGGTATTGACTATGATGAGACATTTGCCCCAGTTGCAAGATTGGAGGCAATCAGAATCTTTCTGGCCTATGCTGCTCACAAGAAATTCAAGGTATTTCAGATGGATGTCAAGAGTGCTTTTCTGAATGGAAAACTGGATGAAGAGGTATATGTTGAACAACCTCCAGGATTTGTGGATCCAAAACATCCAGACTATGTCTACAGGTTGGACAAAGCACTTTATGGACTAAAGCAGGCTCCAAGGGCATGGTATGAAACTCTGGCTCAATTTCTTCTTGAAAGTGGATTTACTAGAGGTACCATGGATAAAACCCTGTTTTATTTGAATCATGGTAATGATCTGCTTTTAGTCCAAATCTATGTTGATGACATTATTTTTGGCTCCACTAATGCTAAACTCTGTCAAAGATTTGCCAAGCTCATGCAGTCTAGGTACCAAATGAGCATGATGGGGGAACTCAGTTATTTTCTGGGTTTACAAGTTAAACAGACTGAAGATGGGATTTTTATAAATCAAGCCAAGTATACCAGAAATCTTTTGAAGAAATTTGGTATGCAAGACAGTTCAGCTGCAACTACTCCTATGGCAACAGCAACCAAACTAGACAAAGACACTGGTGCATCAGTGGATATCACAAACTATAGAGGAATGATTGGATCTTTGCTTTATCTGACTGCAAGTAGACCAGACATCATGTATGCCACATGTCTATGTGCAAGATTCCAGGCAGATCCAAGAGAGCCTCATCTGATTGCAGTAAAGAGGATATTCAGATATCTCAAGGGAACCACATCATTGGGATTATGGTATCCTAGAGAATCAGATTTTAGTCTAATTGGATACTCTGATGCAGATTTTGCAGGTTGCAAAATTGACAGGAAAAACACAAGTGGGAGTTGTCAATTTCTGGGTGGAAGACTTGTTTCTTGGTACAACAAGAAGCAAAAGTCCATTTCAACATCAACAGCAGAATCAGAATATATAGCTGCAGGCAGCTGCTGTGCTCAAATTCTTTGGATGAAGAATCAACTGTTGGACTATGGGTTATCCTTTTCTAAAATTCCTATTTATTGTGATAACCAAAGTGCTATTGCTATGACAGGAAACCCAGTTCAACATTCTCTGACAAAGCACATCAGTATAAGATATCATTTTATAAGGGAGCATGTGGAGGAAGGAACCATTGAACTTCACTTTGTTCCCACAGAACAGCAGCTAGCAGACATATTCACCAAACCACTAAGTGAAGCAACCTTCACTAGACTGGTGAATGAGCTAGGAATGATATCAGGAACTGAGTAAACATACTGGTCAGATCTTTCAAATTACAATTGTCAAATTACCATATGTATTGCTCACAAATTTGCCATGATATACTCTGATTGTTAAAATCTGATGACATTCTCTGATGATATACTCTGTGTGCTATACTCTGATGATATTCTCTGATCGTCATTCTCTGACGATATTCTCTGATGTTTGTAAACTCTGAATCTTGATTAATGATTTCATTTTTATTTCTCTGAGAAAACAAACCTGTGAAGATACTATGAAGCATGATATGAATTAGTAATCATGAATCTCAGTTCAGTTCTTTAATCTTGATCTCAATTTTGTGCTACTACTTTACACTATATGCATGTTAATATCATTGAGACTCTATTACTTCACATATCTTAATTATAAGTGAGACTGACTAATTTGCATTTTCTCTCAGTAAATTAGACAGTGATTATAAACTCTGATGATATATACACCCCTGCAAATAAGCATGGTACTCCTTTGAGATCTTAGATGTCTATATGACAGTGACTGGGAAGACCCAAACACTTACTGGTATTAAGTAATTGCCAAGATTTTAAAATCTATGGTGACCAGTCACAATCTCTGATTACTGGAGAAATACTGTGGCAAAATTATCCTTAAGAGGTCGTGATTCATTTACACTGAAAAGCGTCCTTTTGAGAAAAAAAAAAAAAAGGGGTTTAGTTTATTTTATATATTTCTCCATCAGAGTATGTCTTTTGTCTATGTCTTGAGAGTTTAAATAAATTATTCTTGTCTACCTTATAATTACGAAATTGTGAAATTCTTCAGTCTCTGATCTCATATGTTCAATCACACCCTTTATTTCACAAGCACATTATTGAGCTATGGATTTTGTGACAAACTCTGATTTTCTGATGAATTTTCTAAAAATCATGTCTTTATTCTGAGGTACTTAGAAATTTATTTTCTTTGATGTAAATCTCAGAGTTTAAAAATCGAGAGATTTAATCTTGATTTTTAAATCTTGTACATTTCAGGAGTACAAATATTCAGAGAATATGAAGGGAGTTTTTCAAACGGATGTATTGTTAGTGGGTTTACATGAAAAACATTTTAATAGGAGAACGTGTAATCAGCATTTATTACTGCACATGTTTTACTGCGCTCATAATTATCACTCTCGTTTCTCTATCCCACTAACATTCAACTACCAGTTGAAATCTGACAGGTGTCCAAGTGAACAAAGAGCCCAAGCGTGTACAGCTAAACAAAATCTGAAGAGTTTATCATCAGATTTTATTGCTTATTCTTCACTTCTACACTTAATCTTTATACACTCTCTCTCAACAAACTCTTGCTCTCTTCTCTCTGATATTCAAATTTTCTCATACACACTTCCTCAAACACCTTCTTTCTTAAACTCTGTTCTGATGGCCACTACAGCATTCATCTTTGCAGGTGTGGAATTTGTCACCAATAACCATGCTGCTATCCTAAACACTGCTGACGCTCCAAGGGATTATCATCCTATGCAGCAATTTCTGGCACAGAGTGCCATTGCTACCGCTCTCACAGCTCCTGCCAGACTCTCAGGAAGCCAGATCATAAACTTCTGGAGGACGGGTCAGTATGACAATGGTGGTGAAGATGGATCACCATCGATTGTGTTTTCATATGAAGGGGAGGAGTATTTTGTTACTCCAGCCACAGTCAGAACTGCTTACAATCTGCCAGAGCTCGACACTGCGTATATCACAAATGGGGATGCAAATCTGAGAACAATGATGACTGATTTGGGCTACAGTGAATCGCTTGACAAATTGGGACAACTAAAGCGCCCAGGGCTCAGAAGAGAATGGAGTTTCTTTTTCGACTGCATCACCAGGGCATTTCAAAAGAAGTCTATAAACTGGGATGCCATTCCAATGGACATGCTGCAGATTGGGTATTCTCTGATCTACTCTACTAATTTTGATTTTGGTAGATTAGTTCTTAGAAATATTGGTGAAAGAATGCATGAGAATAGAAAAGTCATATATTTCTCAAGATTCTGTCAATTATTGTTTAATGCTACTGTTGGTGAGGTAGATTTTGCTGTTGATGATGAGATCAAGCCATTCAGGCTTCATAAAAGAGTGTTTAAGGACCTCATCTCCAAGGATGAGAAGTATCCAATTCAAAGACCTCTTTTAATTCCAGCTCAAGTTAGAGCTAGGATGGATATGCCCCCAGTACACCAACAACCACAACCACAACAACCTCAACCTCCAGTCTCTCCTACAATCCCCAAACAACCCAGAACTTCTGCATCTAAGTCCAAAAGGGCTGCAAAGTCTGATGCAGCCCCCTCCACTGCCAAAAGAACAAGAAACTCTGTTGCTACACAAGTTCTGAAAGAAAACTCTGAAGTGCAGACAAACACTGATGAGCCAGTAAACTCTGAGGCTCATTTAAACTCTGAGGCTCCAAACTCTGATATTCCAGTAAACACTGAAGCTGCTACTCTTCAAAAGCAGAAAAGAAGAAGACTGGTTGCAGCTTATGACTATGATGACCTTGAACCTACACATGCTGTAAACTCTGAACCTACTCCTACAACAGCCTCTGTACCTGCTCAAGCCAGTCCTCAGAAGGCAGCCAGATTCAAGAGGAGGGCTCAAAAGCCTGCAAGAGCAAAAGTCCCAATCACTGAAATCACAGACTTCACAGTTGAGGAAGACCAAACACCATCAACTCCAGTTGCTGAACATTCTCAAGCTCTGATGGTGCTTCCTATCCAAGCTATTCCTATAACATCTCCTACAGCATCTACTTCATCCTCTGAAGTAGATGAAGAAATAAAGTGTGATGAACCAATTACAACTGAAGCTGGAGCACATATGTCTAATCGTCCAATTCCTCAATCTCCAATGAAAATTCCAGAGGATGCCATTGTTCATGATACAGCTCCAGAAAACTACAGGTCTGATGTAGTTGATGAATCTGACAAAGTAGCTATGGAAGCTCTACAGTCTCTTGCTCAGACTGGTGAAGAGCCTATCAAATCACAGTCTGAAGCTCAAGAAAAATCTGCTCAAGATAATGTGGAGAAAGTTGCTGATACTGTTCCTGATGCTGACAAAGCAAACTCTGATGCTGATACTGAGGATGATGACAGTTCAGATACTGACAAGGATGAAAATGATGGAGTTCCTCTGACACAACAAAAGTGGGAGTCTACTAGCCAGTATAATGCAAGGCTACAAACTCTGACTACAGACTCTGAGCCACTTCCCAGGGATCTTCAAGTTGATCCTCCAAATGAAGTATGGGATAAACTCTGGCTGAGTCACCAACATTCTCTGGAGCCAGCAAAGGCTGAAGATTTTCTATCTATGGCAGAGAATAAAATTTCAAACTCTGATGTTTTGTCAAGCCTCAAAGGCACAATTCTTTATCTGAAGACATTTCATCCTGCTCATGCCCAGACATCTAAATCAATAGATGGTCTAAGAACAGAGGTGGCTAATGTCAAAGAGACAAATGAGTTGGAGAAGAAAAGGACTATAATACCTCTGAGAGATAATGTTCAGAAGCTGGTGTCTGCACATGAATCTCTGGACAAGAGAATGACTATCATTGAATCAACTCAGGAGAAGATGTCCAAACAGCTTGAAGCCATCCAATCTTCACTTTCTCTGATCACATCCATACTGATTCCTGATGAGGATGATGTCAAAAAGGGGGAGAGAGTAGCTCAAGTCAAATGCAAGTCTACTACTCAAACTCTGAAGAGAAAGAAGAAGGATGATGATGATGATGCTGATGATTTCACAAAGCACAAGAGATTTCAAGCAGGGACTGGTGGAAGAGTTTCAAACTCTGACAGTCAGAAACAATCTAAGCAAAGCACAAAGTCTGCTCCAACACATAATTTCACATCTGGATCTAAGCAAAGACCAGTGATTGGATCAGACAAACCCATGACTGATGAAGAGCTTGCTAGATTGATCTTTGAACAAGAAAATCCAGAAGCTAATTTGGATTTGGAGTTGATTGCTGCAGAGGAAGCTGAGCTGAAAAAGGAACATATTGAAGCCATAAACTCTGGAAAGATCCAAAAGCCTGCAAAGTCAACTGCCAAACCAAAAGAAAAGGGGATATTGATTAAGGAATCTACTGTTGCTGATCAGAGTTTGTCTGTCAAAAAGATATACTCTGAGGATGAGTATACATCTAAAGGCAAAAGCAAAGTGGATGAACATCTTGAGAGAGGATTCACTCTGA
Source organism: Daucus carota subsp. sativus (assembly GCF_001625215.2). Classification (NCBI taxonomy): domain Eukaryota; kingdom Viridiplantae; phylum Streptophyta; class Magnoliopsida; order Apiales; family Apiaceae; genus Daucus; species Daucus carota. The sequence continues at coordinate 24,370,995 of NC_030383.2, forward strand.
AGAAATCTACAACCTCTGACAAAGATCAAGTTGTAAAGGAAAAGAAATCAGAAGCTGCAATCTCTGACAAAGCTCATGTTGCAGAATCTCAAAAAGAAAGATTAACCTCTGACATAGCTCAAGTTAATAAGGATGCAAAGACAAACACAACCTCTGACAAAGCTCAAGCTGTGTTCAAACCAACAACTACTCCATTAGCTGGATTTGCAAAGCCTAGTCTAATGACTGAGATAAGCTTTGAAAAAGGACCAATTCAACCAATCTTTCATCGTAAAGCAGGAAGAGATAAAGGAGGGCTGGGATCCAAATATGAAAAATTTGATCAGAGTATAGGATCAAGACCAGATGACCCCTCATCTCTATGTGCTCCCAAGACTGGAGCTTTACAAGAAAGAATGGACAAATTAGATTCAGTCCAGTTGGTGAAGAATGACAGAGGAGATAATGTTCTTATCTACTTCATGTCTGATGGAACAGTGTTTAGAGTACTTGAAGCAGATCTCTATGCTAAACACTGGGAAGAATTGAGATATGTATCACACATATTTCGGATAAAGAACAAGTCATGCCAACACATCTCCAACCTGCTCAAAGATCAAATCAGAAGAAAGATGGGTATTACAGGAAACAACAATGCTGGACCTTTCATTCCTAAATACCTCAATCATAAAGGACAGCTGGTGGAGATGAAGAAAAATTCAGCAAAAATTGAAACAATAGGTGGAATCAGAACTCTTGCATTTAATGAAGAGTCTGATAAAGCTTACAATATCAGGCTGGATAGGGACTTGAAGAAGAACAAGATCTATGATCTCAGAGCTGCAATTTATCAAACTGGAGTTTCAGATCCAGAGCTGAGAGAGATCAAAAGACAAATGATTACAGTGCTTGAAGAAGCTGAAAGAGAACTCCTCAGAGGGTATCTACAGACAGCAAATGGTGTCTATGCAGCTAAGGAGTAAAGTATCTGTAAGTTTTAAAAGTTTTCTGTTATATAGTTAAACTCTGTTGCATTTGACTTAAATGTTTTGACATCATCAATTATCTGTTAACTTGCACATAACTTATTTATGCACAAGTTGGGGGAGATTGTTAGATATAATTGATGATTACTAATATTCTTAAAGTTTGTTTTAAGACAGGAATCATCAGAGTTTAAGCTAGAAGCTAATCAGAGTTTAGTAAAGTCTGACAGAGTTTAGTAAAATCTGACAGAGTTTGATAAAGTCTGATCAGAGTTTACATAGTCAAGATTCGACAGAGTTTACACGTGGAAAGAGCTCAGAAGCGGATATACTTCAAGGAAGGATAGAAGCGGAGGAGTGATTTGCTGACTATGGAAACTAAACAGAAAACTGTAGCAATCTTTGATTGGTAGAATTCATAGCTGATTTATAGGATATCAAATCAGAGATTGATTTTGTAACTGTGTCTATATAAACACAGATTAGGGTTACTCTAGATGAGTTGAGTTATCGAGTACATTGTTAAGAACCCTAGCAGCTCTTAGTGATACATTATAAATCACTGAGAGAGTTTTTGTAACCATTAAAGCTTTGTGAATATAAGAGTTTACTGCTTTCAATCTCTTATATTGTCTTACTGTGTTACAGATTGTGATCACTATATCATATTATATAGTGAGTTTATAGGACCTAACAAGCTTCATTCCAGACTCGTTTGAATTTTAAATCAACTTGTAGCTTCATTTTCTGTTGTTTGAAATTGGAATCAACTTGTAGTTTCATTCTTGACTCGTTTGAGCCCGAAAACAACTTGTAGCTTCATTATTGACTAGATTGAAGTTGTAAACAACTTGTAGCTTCATTCCAGACTCGTTTGAAGTTGAAAACAATTTGTAGCTTCATTTTCGGTTGTTTGAAATTGGAATCAACTTGTAGTTTCATTCTTGACTCGTTTGAGCCCGAAAACAACTTGTAGCTTCATTCCAGAATCGTTTGAAGTTGAAAACAACTTGTAGCTTCATTTTCTGTTGTTTGAAATAGGAATGAACTTGTAGTTTCATTCTTGGCTTGTTTGAGCCCGGAAACAACTTGTAGCTTCATTATTGACTAGATTGAAGTTGGAAACAACTTATAGCTTCATTCCAGACTCGTTTAAATTTTAGAACAACTTGTAGCTTCATTTTCGGTTGTTTGAAATTGGAATCAACTTGTAGTTTCATTCTTGACTCGTTTGAGCCTGAAAGCAACTTGTAGCTTCATTATTGACTAGATTGAAGTTGTAAACAACTTGTAGCTTCATTCCAGATTCGTTTAAAGTTGAAAACAACTTGTAGCTTCAATTTCGGTTGTTTGAAATTGGAATTAATTTGTAGTTTCATTCTTGGCTCGCTTGAGCCCGAAAACAACTTGTAGCTTCATTATTGACTAGATTGAAGTTGTAAACAACTTGGAGCTTCATTCCAGACTCGTTTGAAGTTGAAAACAACTTGTAGCTTCATTTTCGGTTGTTTGAAATTGGAATTAATTTGTAGTTTCATGCTTGGCCGTTTGAGCTCGGAAACAACTTGTAGCTTCATTATTGACTAGATTGAAGTTGTGTTTCTTGTAGCTTCATTCCAGACTCGTTTGAAGTTGAAAACAACATGTAGCTTCATTTTCGGTTGTTTGAAATTGGAATCAACTTGTAGTTTCATTCTTGGCTCGTTTGAGGCCGGAAACAACTTAGATTGAAGTTGGAAACAACTTGTAGCATCATTCCAGACCCGTTTGAAGTTGAAAACAACTTGTAGCTTCATTTTCGGTTGTTTGAAATTGGAATCAACTTGTAGTTTCATTCTTGCCTCGTTTGAGCCCGGAAACAACTTGTAGCTTCATTATTGACTACATTGAAGTTGGAAACAACTTGTAGCTTCATTCCAGACCCGTTTGAAGTTGAAAACAACTTGTAGCTTCATTTTCGGTTGTTTGAAATTGCAATCAACTTGTAGTTTCATTCTTGGCCTTGTAGCTTCATTATTGACTAGATTGAAGTTAGAAACAACTTATAACTTCATTCCAGACACGTTTGAATTTTAAAACAACTTGTAGCTTCATTTTCGGTTGTTTGAAATTTGAATCAACTTGTAGTTTCATTCTTGACTCGTTTGAGCCCGAAAACAACTTGTAGTTTCATTATTGACTAGATTGAAGTTGTAAACAACTTGGAGCTTCATTCCAGACTCGTTTGAAGTTGAAAACAACTTGTAGCTTCATTTACGGTGTTTTAATTTGGAATTAATTTGTAGTTTCATTCTTGCCTCGTTTGAGCCTGGAAACAACTTGTAGCTTCATTATTGACTAGATTGAAGTTGGAAACAACTTGTAGCTTCATTCCAGACACGTTTGAAGTTGAAAACAACTTGTAGTTTCATTTTCGGTTGTTTGAAATTGGAATTAATTTGAAGTTTCATTCTTGACTCGTTTGAGCCCGGAAACAACTTGTAGCTTCATTATTGACTAGATTGAAGTTGTAAAAAACTTGTAGCTTCATTCCAGACTCGTTTGAATTTTAAAACAATTTGTAGCTTCATTTTCTGTTGTTTGAAATTGGAATCAACTTGTAGTTTCATTCTTGACTCGTTTGAGCCCGAAAACAACTTGTAGCTTCATTCCAGACTCATTTGAAGTTGAAAACAACTTGTAACTTCATTTTCGGTTGTTTGAAATATGAATCAACTTGTAGTTTCATTCTTGACTCGTTTGAGCCCGGAAACAACTTGTAGCTTCATTATTGACTAGATTGAAGTTGGAAACAACTTGTAGCTTCATTCCAAGCTCGTTTGAAGTTGAAAACAACTTGTAGCTTCATTTTCGGTTGTTTGAAATTGAAATCAACTTGTAGTTTCATTCTTGGCTCGTTTGAGCCCGGAAACAACTTGTAGCTTCATTATTGACTAGATTGAAGTTGGAAACAACTTATAGCTTCATTCCAGACTCGTTTGAATTTTAAAACAACTTGTAGCTTCATTTTCGGTTGTTTGAAATTAAAATCAACTTGTAGTTTCATTCTTGACTCGTTTGAGCCTGAAAGCAACTTGTAGCTTCATTATTGACTAGATTGAAGTTGTAAACAACTTGTAGCTTCATTCCAGACTCGTTTAAAGTTGAAAACAACTTGTAGCTTCAATTTCGGTTGTTTGAAATTGGAATTAATTTGTAGTTTCATTCTTTGCTCGTTTGAGCCCGAAAACAACTTGTAGCTTCATTATTGACTAGATTGAAGTTGTAAACAACTTGGAGCTTCATTCCAGACTCGTTTGAAGTTGAAAACAACTTGTAGCTTCATTTTCGGTTGTTTGAAATTGGAATTAATTTGTAGTTTCATTCTTGGCCGTTTGAGCTCGGAAACAACTTGTAACTTCATTATTGACTAGATTGAAGTTGTGTTTCTTGTAGCTTCATTCCAGACTCGTTTGAAGTTGAAAACAACATGTAGCTTCATTTTCAGTTGTTTGAAATTGGAATCAACTTGTAGTTTCATTCATGGCTCGTTTGAGCCCGGAAACAACTTAGATTGAAGTTGGAAACAACTTGTAGCTTCATTTTCAGTTGTTTGAAATTAGAATCAACTTGTAGTTTCATTCTTGGCTCGTTTGAGCCCGGAAACAACTTGTAGCAAAATATTGACTACATTGAAGTTGAAAACAACTTGTAGCTTCATTCCAGACCCGTTTAAAGTTGAAAACAACTTGTAGCTTCAATTTCGGTTGTTTGAAATTGGAATTAATTTGTAGTTTCATTCTTGGCTCGCTTGAGCCCGAAAACAACTTGTAGCTTCATTATTGACTAGATTGAAGTTGTAAACAACTTGGAGCTTCATTCCAGACTCGTTTGAAGTTGAAAACAACTTGTAGCTTCATTTTCGGTTGTTTGAAATTGGAATTAATTTGTAGTTTCATGCTTGGCCGTTTGAGCTCGGAAACAACTTGTAGCTTCATTATTGACTAGATTGAAGTTGTGTTTCTTGTAGCTTCATTCCAGACTCGTTTGAAGTTGAAAACAACATGTAGCTTCATTTTCGGTTGTTTGAAATTGGAATCAACTTGTAGTTTCATTCTTGGCTCGTTTGAGGCCGGAAACAACTTAGATTGAAGTTGGAAACAACTTGTAGCATCATTCCAGACCCGTTTGAAGTTGAAAACAACTTGTAGCTTCATTTTCGGTTGTTTGAAATTGGAATCAACTTGTAGTTTCATTCTTGCCTCGTTTGAGCCCGGAAACAACTTGTAGCTTCATTATTGACTACATTGAAGTTGGAAACAACTTGTAGCTTCATTCCAGACCCGTTTGAAGTTGAAAACAACTTGTAGCTTCATTTTCGGTTGTTTGAAATTGCAATCAACTTGTAGTTTCATTCTTGGCCTTGTAGCTTCATTATTGACTAGATTGAAGTTAGAAACAACTTATAACTTCATTCCAGACACATTTGAATTTTAAAACAACTTGTAGCTTCATTTTCGGTTGTTTGAAATTTGAATCAACTTGTAGTTTCATTCTTGACTCGTTTGAGCCCGAAAACAACTTGTAGTTTCATTATTGACTAGATTGAAGTTGTAAACAACTTGGAGCTTCATTCCAGACTCGTTTGAAGTTGAAAACAACTTGTAGCTTCATTTACGGTGTTTTAATTTGGAATTAATTTGTAGTTTCATTCTTGCCTCGTTTGAGCCTGGAAACAACTTGTAGCTTCATTATTGACTAGATTGAAGTTGGAAACAACTTGTAGCTTCATTCCAGACACGTTTGAAGTTGAAAACAACTTGTAGTTTCATTTTCGGTTGTTTGAAATTGGAATTAATTTGAAGTTTCATTCTTGACTCGTTTGAGCCCGGAAACAACTTGTAGCTTCATTATTGACTAGATTGAAGTTGTAAAAAACTTGTAGCTTCATTCCAGACTCGTTTGAATTTTAAAACAATTTGTAGCTTCATTTTCTGTTGTTTGAAATTGGAATCAACTTGTAGTTTCATTCTTGACTCGTTTGAGCCCGAAAACAACTTGTAGCTTCATTCCAGACTCATTTGAAGTTGAAAACAACTTGTAACTTCATTTTCGATTGTTTGAAATATGAATCAACTTGTAGTTTCATTCTTGACTCGTTTGAGCCCGGAAACAACTTGTAGCTTCATTATTGACTAGATTGAAGTTGGAAACAACTTGTAGCTTCATTCCAAGCTCGTTTGAAGTTGAAAACAACTTGTAGCTTCATTTTCGGTTGTTTGAAATTGAAATCAACTTGTAGTTTCATTCTTGGCTCGTTTGAGCCCGGAAACAACTTGTAGCTTCATTATTGACTAGATTGAAGTTGGAAACAACTTATAGCTTCATTCCAGACTCGTTTGAATTTTAAAACAACTTGTAGCTTCATTTTCGGTTGTTTGAAATTAAAATCAACTTGTAGTTTCATTCTTGACTCGTTTGAGCCTGAAAGCAACTTGTAGCTTCATTATTGACTAGATTGAAGTTGTAAACAACTTGTAGCTTCATTCCAGACTCGTTTAAAGTTGAAAACAACTTGTAGCTTCAATTTCGGTTGTTTGAAATTGGAATTAATTTGTAGTTTCATTCTTTGCTCGTTTGAGCCCGAAAACAACTTGTAGCTTCATTATTGACTAGATTGAAGTTGTAAACAACTTGGAGCTTCATTCCAGACTCGTTTGAAGTTGAAAACAACTTGTAGCTTCATTTTCGGTTGTTTGAAATTGGAATTAATTTGTAGTTTCATTCTTGGCCGTTTGAGCTCGGAAACAACTTGTAACTTCATTATTGACTAGATTGAAGTTGTGTTTCTTGTAGCTTCATTCCAGACTCGTTTGAAGTTGAAAACAACATGTAGCTTCATTTTCAGTTGTTTGAAATTGGAATCAACTTGTAGTTTCATTCATGGCTCGTTTGAGCCCGGAAACAACTTAGATTGAAGTTGGAAACAACTTGTAGCTTCATTCCAGACCCGTTTGAAGTTGAAAACAACTTGTAGCTTCATTTTCAGTTGTTTGAAATTAGAATCAACTTGTAGTTTCATTCTTGGCTCGTTTGAGCCCGGAAACAACTTGTAGCAAAATATTGACTACATTGAAGTTGAAAACAACTTGTAGCTTCATTCCAGACCCGTTTAAAGTTGAAAACAACTTGTAGCTTCATTTTCGGTTGTTTGAAATTGCAATCAACTTGTAGTTTCATTCTTGGCCTTGTAGCTTCATTATTGACTAGATTGAAGTTGGAAACAACTTATAACTTTATTCCAGACACGTTTGAATTTTAAAACAACTTGGAGCTTCATTTTCGGTTGTTTGAAATTGGAATCAACTTGTAGTTTCATTCTTGACTCGTTTGAGCCCGAAAACAACTTGTAGTTTCATTATTGACTAGATTGAAGTTGTAAACAACTTGGAGCTTCATTCCAGACTCGTTTGAAGTTGAAAACAACTTGTAGCTTCATTTTCGGTGTTTTCAATTGGAATTAATTTGTAGTTTCATTCTTGGCTTGTTTGAGCCTGGAAACAACTTGTATCTTCATTATTGACTAGATTGAAGTTGGAAACAACTTGTAGCTTCATTCCAGACACGTTTGAAGTTGAAAACAACTTGTAGCTTCATTTTCGGTTGTTTGAAATTGGAATTAATTTGAAGTTTCATTCTTGACTCGTTTGAGCCCGGAAACAACTTGTAGCTTCATTATTGACTAGATTGAAGTTGTAAAAAACTTGTAGCTTCATTCCTGACTCGTTTAAAGTTGAAAACAACTTGTAGCTTCAATTTCGGTTGTTTGAAATTGGAATTAATTTGTAGTTTCATTCTTGGCTCGTTTGAGCCCGAAAACAACTTGTAGCTTCATTATTGACTAGATTGAAGTTGTAAACAACTTGGAGCTTCATTCCAGACTCGTTTGAAGTTGAAAACAACTTGTAGCTTCATTTTCGGTTGTTTGAAATTGGAATTAATTTGTAGTTTCATTCTTGGCCGTTTGAGCTCGGAAACAACTTGTAACTTCATTATTGACTAGATTGAAGTTGTGTTTCTTGTAGCTTCATTCCAGACTCGTTTGAAGTTGAAAACAACATGTAGCTTCATTTTCAGTTGTTTGAAATTGGAATCAACTTGTAGTTTCATTCATGGCTCGTTTGAGCCCGGAAACAACTTAGATTGAAGTTGGAAACAACTTGTAGCTTCATTTTCAGTTGTTTGAAATTAGAATCAACTTGTAGTTTCATTCTTGGCTCGTTTGAGCCCGGAAACAACTTGTAGCAAAATATTGACTACATTGAAGTTGAAAACAACTTGTAGCTTCATTCCAGACCCGTTTAAAGTTGAAAACAACTTGTAGCTTCAATTTCGGTTGTTTGAAATTGGAATTAATTTGTAGTTTCATTCTTGGCTCGCTTGAGCCCGAAAACAACTTGTAGCTTCATTATTGACTAGATTGAAGTTGTAAACAACTTGGAGCTTCATTCCAGACTCGTTTGAAGTTGAAAACAACTTGTAGCTTCATTTTCGGTTGTTTGAAATTGGAATTAATTTGTAGTTTCATGCTTGGCCGTTTGAGCTCGGAAACAACTTGTAGCTTCATTATTGACTAGATTGAAGTTGTGTTTCTTGTAGCTTCATTCCAGACTCGTTTGAAGTTGAAAACAACATGTAGCTTCATTTTCGGTTGTTTGAAATTGGAATCAACTTGTAGTTTCATTCTTGGCTCGTTTGAGGCCGGAAACAACTTAGATTGAAGTTGGAAACAACTTGTAGCATCATTCCAGACCCGTTTGAAGTTGAAAACAACTTGTAGCTTCATTTTCGGTTGTTTGAAATTGGAATCAACTTGTAGTTTCATTCTTGCCTCGTTTGAGCCCGGAAACAACTTGTAGCTTCATTATTGACTACATTGAAGTTGGAAACAACTTGTAGCTTCATTCCAGACCCGTTTGAAGTTGAAAACAACTTGTAGCTTCATTTTCGGTTGTTTGAAATTGCAATCAACTTGTAGTTTCATTCTTGGCCTTGTAGCTTCATTATTGACTAGATTGAAGTTAGAAACAACTTATAACTTCATTCCAGACACGTTTGAATTTTAAAACAACTTGTAGCTTCATTTTCGGTTGTTTGAAATTGGAATCAACTTGTAGTTTCATTCTTGACTCGTTTGAGCCCGAAAACAACTTGTAGTTTCATTATTGACTAGATTGAAGTTGTAAACAACTTGGAGCTTCATTCCAGACTCGTTTGAAGTTGAAAACAACTTGTAGCTTCATTTTCGGTGTTTTCAATTAGAATTAATTTGTAGTTTCATTCTTGGCTTGTTTGTGCCTGGAAACAACTTGTATCTTCATTATTGACTAGATTGAAGTTGGAAACAACTTGTAGCTTCATTCCAGACACGTTTGAAGTTGAAAACAACTTGTAGCTTCATTTTCGGTTGTTTGAAATTGGAATTAATTTGAAGTTTCATTCTTGACTCGTTTGAGCCCGGAAACAACTTGTAGCTTCATTATTGACTAGATTGAAGTTGTAAAAAACTTGTAGCTTCATTCCTGACTCGTTTAAAGTTGAAAACAACTTGTAGCTTCAATTTCGGTTGTTTGAAATTGGAATTAATTTGTAGTTTCATTCTTGGCTCGTTTGAGCCCGAAAACAACTTGTAGCTTCATTATTGACTAGATTGAAGTTGTAAACAACTTGGAGCTTCATTCCAGACTCGTTTGAAGTTGAAAACAACTTGTAGCTTCATTTTCGGTTGTTTGAAATTGGAATTAATTTGTAGTTTCATTCTTGGCCGTTTGAGCTCGGAAACAACTTGTAACTTCATTATTGACTAGATTGAAGTTGTGTTTCTTGTAGCTTCATTCCAGACTCGTTTGAAGTTGAAAACAACATGTAGCTTCATTTTCAGTTGTTTGAAATTGGAATCAACTTGTAGTTTCATTCATGGCTCGTTTGAGCCCGGAAACAACTTAGATTGAAGTTGGAAACAACTTGTAGCTTCATTTTCAGTTGTTTGAAATTAGAATCAACTTGTAGTTTCATTCTTGGCTCGTTTGAGCCCGGAAACAACTTGTAGCAAAATATTGACTACATTGAAGTTGAAAACAACTTGTAGCTTCATTCCAGACCCGTTTAAAGTTGAAAACAACTTGTAGCTTCAATTTCGGTTGTTTGAAATTGGAATTAATTTGTAGTTTCATTCTTGGCTCGCTTGAGCCCGAAAACAACTTGTAGCTTCATTATTGACTAGATTGAAGTTGTAAACAACTTGGAGCTTCATTCCAGACTCGTTTGAAGTTGAAAACAACTTGTAGCTTCATTTTCGGTTGTTTGAAATTGGAATTAATTTGTAGTTTCATGCTTGGCCGTTTGAGCTCGGAAACAACTTGTAGCTTCATTATTGACTAGATTGAAGTTGTGTTTCTTGTAGCTTCATTCCAGACTCGTTTGAAGTTGAAAACAACATGTAGCTTCATTTTCGGTTGTTTGAAATTGGAATCAACTTGTAGTTTCATTCTTGGCTCGTTTGAGGCTGGAAACAACTTAGATTGAAGTTGGAAACAACTTGTAGCATCATTCCAGACCCGTTTGAAGTTGAAAACAACTTGTAGCTTCATTTTCGGTTGTTTGAAATTGGAATCAACTTGTAGTTTCATTCTTGCCTCGTTTGAGCCCGGAAACAACTTGTAGCTTCATTATTGACTACATTGAAGTTGGAAACAACTTGTAGCTTCATTCCAGACCCGTTTGAAGTTGAAAACAACTTGTAGCTTCATTTTCGGTTGTTTGAAATTGCAATCAACTTGTAGTTTCATTCTTGGCCTTGTAGCTTCATTATTGACTAGATTGAAGTTAGAAACAACTTATAACTTCATTCCAGACACGTTTGAATTTTAAAACAACTTGTAGCTTCATTTTCGGTTGTTTGAAATTTGAATCAACTTGTAGTTTCATTCTTGACTCGTTTGAGCCCGAAAACAACTTGTAGTTTCATTATTGACTAGATTGAAGTTGTAAACAACTTGGAGCTTCATTCCAGACTCGTTTGAAGTTGAAAACAACTTGTAGCTTCATTTACGGTGTTTTAATTTGGAATTAATTTGTAGTTTCATTCTTGCCTCGTTTGAGCCTGGAAACAACTTGTAGCTTCATTATTGACTAGATTGAAGTTGGAAACAACTTGTAGCTTCATTCCAGACACGTTTGAAGTTGAAAACAACTTGTAGTTTCATTTTCGGTTGTTTGAAATTGGAATTAATTTGAAGTTTCATTCTTGACTCGTTTGAGCCCGGAAACAACTTGTAGCTTCATTATTGACTAGATTGAAGTTGTAAAAAACTTGTAGCTTCATTCCAGACTCGTTTGAATTTTAAAACAATTTGTAGCTTCATTTTCTGTTGTTTGAAATTGGAATCAACTTGTAGTTTCATTCTTGACTCGTTTGAGCCCGAAAACAACTTGTAGCTTCATTCCAGACTCATTTGAAGTTGAAAACAACTTGTAACTTCATTTTCGGTTGTTTGAAATATGAATCAACTTGTAGTTTCATTCTTGACTCGTTTGAGCCCGGAAACAACTTGTAGCTTCATTATTGACTAGATTGAAGTTGGAAACAACTTGTAGCTTCATTCCAAGCTCGTTTGAAGTTGAAAACAACTTGTAGCTTCATTTTCGGTTGTTTGAAATTGAAATCAACTTGTAGTTTCATTCTTGGCTCGTTTGAGCCCGGAAACAACTTGTAGCTTCATTATTGACTAGATTGAAGTTGGAAACAACTTATAGCTTCATTCCAGACTCGTTTGAATTTTAAAACAACTTGTAGCTTCATTTTCGGTTGTTTGAAATTAAAATCAACTTGTAGTTTCATTCTTGACTCGTTTGAGCCTGAAAGCAACTTGTAGCTTCATTATTGACTAGATTGAAGTTGTAAACAACTTGTAGCTTCATTCCAGACTCGTTTAAAGTTGAAAACAACTTGTAGCTTCAATTTCGGTTGTTTGAAATTGGAATTAATTTGTAGTTTCATTCTTTGCTCGTTTGAGCCCGAAAACAATTTGTAGCTTCATTATTGACTAGATTGAAGTTGTAAACAACTTGGAGCTTCATTCCAGACACGTTTGAAGTTGAAAACAACTTGTAGCTTCATTTTCGGTTGTTTGAAATTGGAATTAATTTGTAGTTTCATTCTTGGCTCGCTTGAGCCCGAAAACAACTTGTAGCTTCATTATTGACTAGATTGAAGTTGTAAACAACTTGGAGCTTCATTCCAGACTCGTTTGAAGTTGAAAACAACTTGTAGCTTCATTTTCGGTTGTTTGAAATTGGAATTAATTTGTAGTTTCATGCTTGGCCGTTTGAGCTCGGAAACAACTTGTAGCTTCATTATTGACTAGATTGAAGTTGTGTTTCTTGTAGCTTCATTCCAGACTCGTTTGAAGTTGAAAACAACATGTAGCTTCATTTTCGGTTGTTTGAAATTGGAATCAACTTGTAGTTTCATTCTTGGCTCGTTTGAGGCCGGAAACAACTTAGATTGAAGTTGGAAACAACTTGTAGCATCATTCCAGACCCGTTTGAAGTTGAAAACAACTTGTAGCTTCATTTTCGGTTGTTTGAAATTGGAATCAACTTGTAGTTTCATTCTTGCCTCGTTTGAGCCCGGAAACAACTTGTAGCTTCATTATTGACTACATTGAAGTTGGAAACAACTTGTAGCTTCATTCCAGACCCGTTTGAAGTTGAAAACAACTTGTAGCTTCATTTTCGGTTGTTTGAAATTGCAATCAACTTGTAGTTTCATTCTTGGCCTTGTAGCTTCATTATTGACTAGATTGAAGTTAGAAACAACTTATAACTTCATTCCAGACACGTTTGAATTTTAAAACAACTTGTAGCTTCATTTTCGGTTGTTTGAAATTTGAATCAACTTGTAGTTTCATTCTTGACTCGTTTGAGCCCGAAAACAACTTGTAGTTTCATTATTGACTAGATTGAAGTTGTAAACAACTTGGAGCTTCATTCCAGACTCGTTTGAAGTTGAAAACAACTTGTAGCTTCATTTACGGTGTTTTAATTTGGAATTAATTTGTAGTTTCATTCTTGCCTCGTTTGAGCCTGGAAACAACTTGTAGCTTCATTATTGACTAGATTGAAGTTGGAAACAACTTGTTGCTTCATTCCAGACACGTTTGAAGTTGAAAACAACTTGTAGTTTCATTTTCGGTTGTTTGAAATTGGAATTAATTTGAAGTTTCATTCTTGACTCGTTTGAGCCCGGAAACAACTTGTAGCTTCATTATTGACTAGATTGAAGTTGTAAAAAACTTGTAGCTTCATTCCAGACTCGTTTGAATTTTAAAACAATTTGTAGCTTCATTTTCTGTTGTTTGAAATTGGAATCAACTTGTAGTTTCATTCTTGACTCGTTTGAGCCCGAAAACAACTTGTAGCTTCATTCCAGACTCATTTGAAGTTGAAAACAACTTGTAACTTCATTTTCGGTTGTTTGAAATATGAATCAACTTGTAGTTTCATTCTTGACTCGTTTGAGCCCGGAAACAACTTGTAGCTTCATTATTGACTAGATTGAAGTTGGAAACAACTTGTAGCTTCATTCCAAGCTCGTTTGAAGTTGAAAACAACTTGTAGCTTCATTTTCGGTTGTTTGAAATTGAAATCAACTTGTAGTTTCATTCTTGGCTCGTTTGAGCCCGGAAACAACTTGTAGCTTCATTATTGACTAGATTGAAGTTGGAAACAACTTATAGCTTCATTCCAGACTCGTTTGAATTTTAAAACAACTTGTAGCTTCATTTTCGGTTGTTTGAAATTAAAATCAACTTGTAGTTTCATTCTTGACTCGTTTGAGCCTGAAAGCAACTTGTAGCTTCATTATTGACTAGATTGAAGTTGTAAACAACTTGTAGCTTCATTCCAGACTCGTTTAAAGTTGAAAACAACTTGTAGCTTCAATTTCGGTTGTTTGAAATTGGAATTAATTTGTAGTTTCATTCTTTGCTCGTTTGAGCCCGAAAACAACTTGTAGCTTCATTATTGACTAGATTGAAGTTGTAAACAACTTGGAGCTTCATTCCAGACTCGTTTGAAGTTGAAAACAACTTGTAGCTTCATTTTCGGTTGTTTGAAATTGGAATTAATTTGTAGTTTCATTCTTGGCCGTTTGAGCTCGGAAACAACTTGTAACTTCATTATTGACTAGATTGAAGTTGTGTTTCTTGTAGCTTCATTCCAGACTCGTTTGAAGTTGAAAACAACATGTAGCTTCATTTTCAGTTGTTTGAAATTGGAATCAACTTGTAGTTTCATTCATGGCTCGTTTGAGCCCGGAAACAACTTAGATTGAAGTTGGAAACAACTTGTAGCTTCATTCCAGACCCGTTTGAAGTTGAAAACAACTTGTAGCTTCATTTTCAGTTGTTTGAAATTAGAATCAACTTGTAGTTTCATTCTTGGCTCGTTTGAGCCCGGAAACAACTTGTAGCAAAATATTGACTACATTGAAGTTGAAAACAACTTGTAGCTTCATTCCAGACCCGTTTAAAGTTGAAAACAACTTGTAGCTTCATTTTCGGTTGTTTGAAATTGCAATCAACTTGTAGTTTCATTCTTGGCCTTGTAGCTTCATTATTGACTAGATTGAAGTTGGAAACAACTTATAACTTTATTCCAGACACGTTTGAATTTTAAAACAACTTGGAGCTTCATTTTCGGTTGTTTGAAATTGGAATCAACTTGTAGTTTCATTCTTGACTCGTTTGAGCCCGAAAACAACTTGTAGTTTCATTATTGACTAGATTGAAGTTGTAAACAACTTGGAGCTTCATTCCAGACCCGTTTGAAGTTGAAAACAACTTGTAGCTTCATTTTCGGTGTTTTCAATTGGAATTAATTTGTAGTTTCATTCTTGGCTTGTTTGAGCCTGGAAACAACTTGTATCTTCATTATTGACTAGATTGAAGTTGGAAACAACTTGTAGCTTCATTCCAGACACGTTTGAAGTTGAAAACAACTTGTAGCTTCATTTTCGGTTGTTTGAAATTGGAATTAATTTGAAGTTTCATTCTTGACTCGTTTGAGCCCGGAAACAACTTGTAGCTTCATTATTGACTAGATTGAAGTTGTAAAAAACTTGTAGCTTCATTCCTGACTCGTTTAAAGTTGAAAACAACTTGTAGCTTCAATTTCGGTTGTTTGAAATTGGAATTAATTTGTAGTTTCATTCTTGGCTCGTTTGAGCCCGAAAACAACTTGTAGCTTCATTATTGACTAGATTGAAGTTGTAAACAACTTGGAGCTTCATTCCAGACTCGTTTGAAGTTGAAAACAACTTGTAGCTTCATTTTCGGTTGTTTGAAATTGGAATTAATTTGTAGTTTCATTCTTGGCCGTTTGAGCTCGGAAACAACTTGTAACTTCATTATTGACTAGATTGAAGTTGTGTTTCTTGTAGCTTCATTCCAGACTCGTTTGAAGTTGAAAACAACATGTAGCTTCATTTTCAGTTGTTTGAAATTGGAATCAACTTGTAGTTTCATTCATGGCTCGTTTGAGCCCGGAAACAACTTAGATTGAAGTTGGAAACAACTTATAGCTTCATTCCAGACCCGTTTGAAGTTGAAAACAACTTGTAGCTTCATTTTCAGTTGTTTGAAATTAGAATCAACTTGTAGTTTCATTCTTGGCTCGTTTGAGCCCGGAAACAACTTGTAGCAAAATATTGACTACATTGAAGTTGAAAACAACTTGTAGCTTCATTCCAGACCCGTTTAAAGTTGAAAAGAACTTGTAGCTTCATTTTCGGTTGTTTGAAATTGCAATCAACTTGTAGTTTCATTCTTGGCCTTGTAGCTTCATTATTGACTAGATTGAAGTTGGAAACAACTTATAACTTTATTCCAGACACGTTTGAATTTTAAAACAACTTGGAGCTTCATTTTCGGTTGTTTGAAATTGGAATCAACTTGTAGTTTCATTCTTGACTCGTTTGAGCCCGAAAACAACTTGTAGTTTCATTATTGACTAGATTGTAGTTGTAAACAACTTGGAGCTTCATTCCAGACTCGTTTGAAGTTGAAAACAACTTGTAGCTTCATTTTCGGTGTTTTCAATTGGAATTAATTTGTAGTTTCATTCTTGGCTTGTTTGAGCCTGGAAACAACTTGTAGCTTCATTATTGACTAGATTGAAGTTGGAAACAACTTGTAGCTTCATTCCAGACACGTTTGAAGTTGAAAACAACTTGTAGCTTCATTTTCAGTTGTTTGAAATTGGAATTAATTTGAAGTTTCATTCTTGACTCGTTTGAGCCCGGAAACAACTTGTAGCTTCATTATTGACTAGATTGAAGTTGTAAAAAACTTGTAGCTTCATTCCTGACTCGTTTAAAGTTGAAAACAACTTGTAGCTTCAATTTCGGTTGTTTGAAATTGGAATTAATTTGTAGTTTCATTCTTGGCTCGTTTGAGCCCGAAAACAACTTGTAGCTTCATTATTGACTAGATTGAAGTTGTAAACAACTTGGAGCTTCATTCCAGACTCGTTTGAAGTTGAAAACAACTTGTAGCTTCATTTTCGGTTGTTTGAAATTGGAATTAATTTGTAGTTTCATTCTTGGCCGTTTGAGCTCGAAAACAACTTGTAACTTCATTATTGACTAGATTGAAGTTGTGTTTCTTGTAGCTTCATTCCAGACTCGTTTGAAGTTGAAAACAACATGTAGCTTCATTTTCAGTTGTTTGAAATTGGAATCAACTTGTAGTTTCATTCATGGCTCGTTTGAGCCCGGAAACAACTTAGATTGAAGTTGGAAACAACTTGTAGCTTCATTCCAGACCCGTTTGAAGTTGAAAACAACTTGTAGCTTCATTTTCAGTTGTTTGAAATTAGAATCAACTTGTAGTTTCATTCTTGGCTCGTTTGAGCCCGGAAACAACTTGTAGCAAAATATTGACTACATTGAAGTTGAAAACAACTTGTAGCTTCATTCCAGACCCGTTTAAAGTTGAAAACAACTTGTAGCTTCATTTTCGGTTGTTTGAAATTGCAATCAACTTGTAGTTTCATTCTTGGCCTTGTAGCTTCATTATTGACTAGATTGAAGTTGGAAACAACTTATAACTTTATTCCAGACACGTTTGAATTTTAAAACAACTTGGAGCTTCATTTTCGGTTGTTTGAAATTGGAATCAACTTGTAGTTTCATTCTTGACTCGTTTGAGCCCGAAAACAACTTGTAGTTTCATTATTGACTAGATTGAAGTTGTAAACAACTTGGAGCTTCATTCCAGACTCGTTTGAAGTTGAAAACAACTTGTAGCTTCATTTTCGGTGTTTTCAATTGGAATTAATTTGTAGTTTCATTCTTGGCTTGTTTGAGCCTGGAAACAACTTGTAGCTTCATTATTGACTAGATTGAAGTTGGAAACAACTTGTAGCTTCATTCCAGACACGTTTGAAGTTGAAAACAACTTGTAGCTTCATTTTCAGTTGTTTGAAATTGGAATTAATTTGAAGTTTCATTCTTGACTCGTTTGAGCCCGGAAACAACTTGTAGCTTCATTATTGACTAGATTGAAGTTGTAAAAAACTTGTAGCTTCATTCCTGACTCGTTTAAAGTTGAAAACAACTTGTAGCTTCAATTTCGGTTGTTTGAAATTGGAATTAATTTGTAGTTTCATTCTTGGCTCGTTTGAGCCCGAAAACAACTTGTAGCTTCATTATTGACTAGATTGAAGTTGTAAACAACTTGGAGCTTCATTCCAGACTCGTTTGAAGTTGAAAACAACTTGTAGCTTCATTTTCGGTTGTTTGAAATTGGAATTAATTTGTAGTTTCATTCTTGGCCGTTTGAGCTCGAAAACAACTTGTAACTTCATTATTGACTAGATTGAAGTTGTGTTTCTTGTAGCTTCATTCCAGACTCGTTTGAAGTTGAAAACAACATGTAGCTTCATTTTCAGTTGTTTGAAATTGGAATCAACTTGTAGTTTCATTCATGGCTCGTTTGAGCCCGGAAACAACTTAGATTGAAGTTGGAAACAACTTGTAGCTTCATTCCAGACCCGTTTGAAGTTGAAAACAACTTGTAGCTTCATTTTCAGTTGTTTGAAATTAGAATCAACTTGTAGTTTCATTCTTGGCTCGTTTGAGCCCGGAAACAACTTGTAGCTAAATATTGACTACATTGAAGTTGGAAACAACTTGTAGCTTCATTCCAGACCCGTTTGAAGTTGAAAACAACTTGTAGCTTCATTTTCGGTTGTTTGAAATTGCAATCAACTTGTAGTTTCATTCTTGGCCTTGTAGCTTCATTATTGACTAGATTGAAGTTGCAAAACAACTTATAACTTCATTCCAGACACGTTTGAATTTTAAAACAACTTGTAGCTTCATTTTCGGTTGTTTGAAATTGGAATCAACTTGTAGTTTCATTCTTGACTCGTTTGAGCCCGAAAACAACTTGTAGTTTCATTATTGACTAGATTGAAGTTGTAAACAACTTGGAGCTTCATTCCAGACTCGTTTGAAGTTGAAAACAACTTGTAGCTTCATTTTCGGTGTTTTCAATTGGAATTAATTTGTAGTTTCATTCTTGACTCGTTTGAGCCTGGAAACAACTTGTAGCTTCATTATTGACTAGATTGAAGTTGGAAACAACTTGTAGCTTCATTCCAGACACGTTTGAAGTTGAAAACAACTTGTAGCTTCATTTTCGGTTGTTTGAAATTGGAATTAATTTGAAGTTTCATTCTTGACTCGTTTGAGCCCGGAAACAACTTGTAGCTTCATTATTGACTAGATTGAAGTTGTAAAAAACTTGTAGCTTCATTCCAGACTCGTTTGAATTTTAAAACAATTTGTAGCTTCATTTTCTGTTGTTTGAAATTGGAATCAACTTGTAGTTTCATTCTTGACTCGTTTGAGCCCGAAAACAACTTGTAGCTTCATTCCAGACTCGTTTGAAGTTGAAAACAACTTGTAACTTCATTTTCGGTTGTTTGAAATATGAATCAACTTGTAGTTTCATTCTTGACTCGTTGGAGCCCGGAAACAACTTGTAGCTTCATTATTGACTAGATTGAAGTTGGAAACAACTTGTAGCTTCATTCCAAGCTCGTTTGAAGTTGAAAACAACTTGTAGCTTCATTTTTGGTTGTTTGAAATTGAAATCAACTTGTAGTTTCATTCTTGGCTCGTTTGAGCCCGGAAACAACTTGTAGCTTCATTATTGACTAGATTGAAGTTGGAAACAACTTATAGCTTCATTCCTGACTCGTTTGAATTTTAAAACAACTTGTAGCTTCATTTTCGGTTGTTTGAAATTAAAATCAACTTGTAGTTTCATTCTTGACTCGTTTGAGCCTGAAAGCAACTTGTAGCTTCATTATTGACTAGATTGAAGTTGTAAACAACTTGTAGCTTCATTCCAGACTCGTTTAAAGTTGAAAACAACTTGTAGCTTCAATTTCGGTTGTTTGAAATTGGAATTAATTTGTAGTTTCATTCTTGGCTCGTTTGAGCCCGAAAACAACTTGTAGCTTCATTATTGACTAGATTGAAGTTGTAAACAACTTGGAGCTTCATTCCAGACTCGTTTGAAGTTGAAAACAACTTGTAGCTTCATTTTCGGTTGTTTGAAATTGGAATTAATTTGTAGTTTCATTCTTGGCCGTTTGAGCTCGGAAACAACTTGTAACTTCATTATTGACTAGATTGAAGTTGTGTTTCTTGTAGCTTCATTCCAGACTCGTTTGAAGTTGAAAACAACATGTAGCTTCATTTTCGGTTGTTTGAAATTGGAATCAACTTGTAGTTTCATTCATGGCTCGTTTGAGCCCGGAAACAACTTAGATTGAAGTTGGAAACAACTTGTAGCTTCATTCCAGACCCGTTTGAAGTTGAAAACAACTTGTAGCTTCATTTTCGGTTGTTTGAAATTAGAATCAACTTGTAGTTTCATTCTTGGCTCGTTTGAGCCCGGAAACAACTTGTAGCTAATATTGACTACATTGAAGTTGGAAACAACTTGTAGCTTCATTCCAGACCCGTTTGAAGTTGAAAACAACTTGTAGCTTCATTTTCGGTTGTTTGAAATTGGAATCAACTTGTAGTTTCATTCTTGGCCTTGTAGCTTCATTATTGACTAGATTAAAGTTGGAAACAACTTATAACTTCATTCCAGACACGTTTGAATTTTAAAACAACTTGTAGCTTCATTTTCGGTTGTTTGAAATTGGAATCAACTTGTAGTTTCATTCTTGACTCGTTTGAGCCCGAAAACAACTTGTAGTTTCATTATTGACTAGATTGAAGTTGTAAACAACTTGGAGCTTCATTCCAGACTCGTTTGAAGTTGAAAACAACTTGTAGCTTCATTTTCGGTTGTTTGAAATTAGAATTAATTTGTAGTTTCATTCTTGGCTCGTTTGAGCCCGGAAACAACTTGTAGCTTCATTATTGGCTAGATTGAAGTTGGAAACAACTTGTAGCTTCATTCCAGACACGTTTGAAGTTGAAAACAACTTGTAGCTTCAATTTCGGTTGTTTGAAATTGGGATTAATTTGTAGTTACATTTTTGGCCGTTTGAGCCCGGAAACAACTTGTAGCTTCATTATTGACTAGATTGAAGTTGTGTTTCTTGTAGCTTCATTCCAGACTCGTTTAAAGTTGAAAACAACATGTAGCTTCATTTTCGGTTGTTTGAAATTGGAATCAACTTGTAGTTTCATTCTTGGCTCGTTTGAGCCCGGAAACAACTTAGATTGAAGTGGGAAACAACTTGTAGCTTCATTCCAGACCCGTTTGAAGTTGAAAACAACTTTAGCTTCATTTTCGGTTGTTTGAAATTGGAATAAACTTGTAGTTTCATTCTTGGCTCGTTTGAGCCCGGAAACAACTTGTAGCTTCATTATTGACTACATTGAAGTTGGAAACAACTTGTAGCTTCATTCCAGACCCGTTTGAAGTTGAAAACAACTTGTATCTTCATTTTCGGTTGTTTGAAATTGGAATCAACTTGTAGTTTCATTCTTGGCCTTGTAGCTTCATTATTGACTAGATTGAAGTTGGAAACAACTTATAACTTCATTCCAGACACGTTTGAATTTTAAAACAACTTGTAGCTTCATTTTCGGTTGTTTGAAATTGGAATCAACTTGTAGTTTCATTCTTGACTCGTTTGAGCCCGAAAACAACTTGTAGTTTTATTATTGACTAGATTGAAGTTGTAAACAACTTGGAGCTTCATTCCAGACTCGTTTGAAGTTGAAAACAACTTGTAGCTTCATTTTCGGTTGTTTGAAATTGGAATTAATTTGTAGTTTCATTCTTGGCTCGTTTGAGCCCGGAAACAACTTGTAGCTTCATTATTGGCTAGATTGAAGTTGGAAACAACTTGTAGCTTCATTCCAGACACGTTTGAAGTTGAAAACAACTTGTAGCTTCATTTTCGGTTGTTTGAAATTGGGATTAATTTGTAGTTACATTCTTGGCCGTTTGAGCCCGGAAACAACTTGTAGCTTCATTATTGACTAGATTGAAGTTGTGTTTCTTGTAGCTTCATTCCAGACTCGTTTAAAGTTGAAAACAACATGTAGCTTCATTTTCGGTTGTTTGAAATTGGAATCAACTTGTAGTTTCATTCGTGGCTCGTTTGAGCCCGGAAACAACTTAGATTGAAGTGGGAAACAACTTGTAGCTTCATTCCAGACCCGTTTGAAGTTGAAAACAACTTTAGCTTCATTTTCGGTTGTTTGAAATTGGAATAAACTTGTAGTTTCATTCTTGGCTCGTTTGAGCCCGGAAACAACTTGTAGCTTCATTATTGACTACATTGAAGTTGGAAACAACTTGTAGCTTCATTCCAGACCCGTTTGAAGTTGAAAACAACTTGTATCTTCATTTTCGGTTGTTTGAAATTGGAATCAACTTGTAGTTTCATTCTTGGCCTTGTAGCTTCATTATTGACTAGATTGAAGTTGGAAACAACTTATAACTTCATTCCAGACACGTTTGAATTTTAAAACAACTTGTAGCTTCATTTTCGGTTGTTTGAAATTGGAATCAACTTGTAGTTTCATTCTTGACTCGTTTGAGCCCGAAAACAACTTGTAGTTTTATTATTGACTAGATTGAAGTTGTAAACAACTTGGAGCTTCATTCCAGACTCGTTTGAAGTTGAAAACAACTTGTAGCTTCATTTTCGGTTGTTTGAAATTGGAATTAATTTGTAGTTTCATTCTTGGCTCGTTTGAGCCCGGAAACAACTTGTAGCTTCATTATTGGCTAGATTGAAGTTGGAAACAACTTGTAGCTTCATTCCAGACACGTTTGAAGTTGAAAACAACTTGTAGCTTCATTTTCGGTTGTTTGAAATTGGGATTAATTTGTAGTTACATTCTTGGCCGTTTGAGCCCGGAAACAACTTGTAGCTTCATTATTGACTAGATTGAAGTTGTGTTTCTTGTAGCTTCATTCCAGACTCGTTTAAAGTTGAAAACAACATGTAGCTTCATTTTCGGTTGTTTGAAATTGGAATCAACTTGTAGTTTCATTCTTGGCTCGTTTGAGCCCGGAAACAACTTAGATTGAAGTGGGAAACAACTTGTAGCTTCATTCCAGACCCGTTTGAAGTTGAAAACAACTTTAGCTTCATTTTCGGTTGTTTGAAATTGGAATAAACTTGTAGTTTCATTCTTGGCTCGTTTGAGCCCGGAAACAACTTGTAGCTTCATTATTGACTACATTGAAGTTGGAAACAACTTGTAGCTTCATTCCAGACCCGTTTGAAGTTGAAAACAACTTGTAGCTTCATTTTCGGTTGTTTGAAATTGGGATTAATTTGTAGTTACATTCTTGGCCGTTTGAGCCCGGAAACAACTTGTAGCTTCATTATTGACTAGATTGAAGTTATGTTTCTTGTAGCATCATTCCAGACTCGTTTAAAGTTGAAAACAACATGTAGCTTCATTTTCGGTTGTTTGAAATTGGAATCAACTTGTAGTTTCATTCTTGGCTCGTTTGAGCCCGGAAACAACTTAGATTGAAGTGGGAAACAACTTGTAGCTTCATTCCAGACCCGTTTGAAGTTGAAAACAACTTTAGCTTCATTTTCGGTTGTTTGAAATTGGAATAAACTTGTAGTTTCATTCTTGGCTCGTTTGAGCCCGGAAACAACTTGTAGCTTCATTATTGACTACATTGAAGTTGGAAACAACTTGTAGCTTCATTCCAGACCCGTTTGAAGTTGAAAACAACTTGTAGCTTCATTTTCGGTTGTTTGAAATTGAATCAACTTGTAGTTTCATTCTTGGCCTTGTAGCTTCATTATTGACTAGATTGAAGTTGCAAAACAACTTATAACTTCATTCCAGACACGTTTGAATTTTAAAACAACTTGTAGCTTCATTTTCGGTTGTTTGAAATTGGAATCAACTTGTAGTTTCATTCTTGACTCGTTTGAGCCCGAAAACAACTTGTAGTTTCATTATTGACTAGATTGAAGTTGTAAACAACTTGGAGCTTCATTCCAGACTCGTTTGAAGTTGAAAACAACTTGTAGCTTCATTTTCGGTTGTTTTAAATTGGAATTAATTTGTAGTTTCATTCTTGCTCGTTTGAGCCTGGAAACAACTTGTAGCTTCATTATTGACTAGATTGAAGTTGGAAACAACTTGTAGCTTCATTCCAGACACGTTTGAAGTTGAAAACAACTTGTAGCTTCATTTTCGGTTGTTTGAAATTGGAATTAATTTGTAGTTTCATTCTTGACTCGTTTGAGCCCGGAAACAACTTGTAGCTTCATTATTGACTAGATTGAAGTTATGTTTCTTGTAGCATCATTCCAGACTCGTTTAAAGTTGAAAACAACATGTAGCTTCATTTTCGGTTGTTTGAAATTGGAATCAACTTGTAGTTTCATTCTTGGCTCGTTTGAGCCCGGAAACAACTTAGATTGAAGTGGGAAACAACTTGTAGCTTCATTCCAGACCCGTTTGAAGTTGAAAACAACTTTAGCTTCATTTTCGGTTGTTTGAAATTGGAATAAACTTGTAGTTTCATTCTTGGCTCGTTTGAGCCCGGAAACAACTTGTAGCTTCATTATTGACTACATTGAAGTTGGAAACAACTTGTAGCTTCATTCCAGACCCGTTTGAAGTTGAAACAACTTGTAGCTTCATTTTCGGTTGTTTGAAATTGCAATCAACTTGTAGTTTCATTCTTGGCCTTGTAGCTTCATTATTGACTAGATTGAAGTTGCAAAACAACTTATAACTTCATTCCAGACACGTTTGAATTTTAAAACAACTTGTAGCTTCATTTTCGGTTGTTTGAAATTGGAATCAACTTGTAGTTTCATTCTTGACTCGTTTGAGCCGAAACAACTTGTAGCTTCATTATTGACTAGATTGAAGTTGTAAACAACTTGTAGCTTCATTCCAGACTCGTTTGAAGTTGAAAACAACTTGTAGCTTCATTTTCGGTTGTTTGAAATTGGAATTAATTTGTAGTTTCATTCTTGGCTCGTTTGAGCCCGGAAACAACTTGTAGCTTCATTATTGACTAGATTGAAGTTGTAAACAACTTGTAGCTTCATTCCAGACTCGTTTGAAGTTGAAAACAACTTGTAGCTTCATTTTCGGTTGTTTGAAATTGGAATTAATTTGTAGTTTCATTCTTGGCCGTTTGAGCTCGGAAACAACTTGTAGCTTCATTATTGACTAGATTGAAGTTGTGTTTCTTGTAGCTTCATTCCAGACTCGTTTGAAGTTGAAAACAACATGTAGCTTCATTTTCGGTTGTTTGAAATTGGAATCAACTTGTAGTTTCATTCTTGGCTCGTTTGAGCCCGGAAACAACTTAGATTGAAGTTGGAAACAACTTGTAGCTTCATTCCAGACCCGTTTGAAGTTGAAAACAACTTGTAGCTTCATTTTCGGTTGTTTGAAATTGAATCAACTTGTAGTTTCATTCTTGGCTCGTTTGAGCCCGGAAACAACTTGTAGCTTCATTATTGACTACATTGAAGTTGGAAACAACTTGTAGCTTCATTCCAGACCCGTTTGAAGTTGAAAACAACTTGTAGCTTCATTTTCGGTTGTTTGAAATTGGAATCAACTTGTAGTTTCATTCTTGGCCTTGTAGCTTCATTATTGACTAGATTAAGTTGGAAACAACTTATAACTTCATTCCAGACACGTTTGAATTTTAAAACAACTTGTAGCTTCATTTTCGGTTGTTTGAAATTGGAATCAACTTGTAGTTTCATTCTTGACTCGTTTGAGCCCGAAAACAACTTGTAGTTCATTATTGACTAGATTGAAGTTGTAAACAACTTGGAGCTTCATTCCAGACTCGTTTGAAGTTGAAAACAACTTGTAGCTTCATTTCGGTTGTTTGAAATTGGAATTAATTTGTAGTTTCATTCTTGGCTCGTTTGAGCCCGGAAACAACTTGTAGCTTCATTATTGGCTAGATTGAAGTTGGAAACAACTTGTAGCTTCATTCCAGACACGTTTGAAGTTGAAAACAACTTGTAGCTTCATTTCGGTTGTTTGAAATTGGAATTAATTTGTAGTTTCATTCTTGGCCGTTTGAGCCCGGAAACAACTTGTAGCTTCATTATTGACTAGATTGAAGTTGTGTTTCTTGTAGCTTCATTCCAGACTCGTTTGAAGTTGAAAACAACATGTAGCTTCATTTTCGGTTGTTTGAAATTGGAATCAACTTGTAGTTTCATTCTTGGCTCGTTTGAGCCCGGAAACAACTTAGATTGAAGTTGGAAACAACTTGTAGCTTCATTCCAGACCCGTTTGAAGTTGAAAACAACTTGTAGCTTCATTTCGGTTGTTTGAAATTGGATTAATTTGTAGTTTCATTTTGGCCGTTTGAGCCCGGAAACAACTTGTAGCTTCATTATTGACTAGATTGAAGTTGTGTTTCTTGTAGCTTCATTCCAGACTCGTTTAAGTTGAAAACAACATGTAGCTTCATTTTCGGTTGTTTGAAATTGGAATCAACTTGTAGTTTCATTCATGGCTCGTTTGAGCCCGGAAACAACTTAGATTGAAGTTGGAAACAACTTGTAGCTTCATTCCAGACCCGTTTGAAGTTGAAAACAACTTGTAGCTTCATTTTCGGTTGTTTGAAATTAGAATCAACTTGTAGTTTCATTCTTGGCTCGTTTGAGCCCGGAAACAACTTGTAGCTAATATTGACTACATTGAAGTTGGAAACAACTTGTAGCTTCATTCTAGACCCGTTTGAAGTTGAAAACAACTTGTAGCTTCATTTTCGGTTGTTTGAAATTGGAATCAACTTGTAGTTTCATTCTTGGCCTTGTAGCTTCATTATTGACTAGATTAAGTTGGAAACAACTTATAACTTCATTCCAGACACGTTTGAATTTTAAAACAACTTGTAGCTTCATTTTCGGTTGTTTGAAATTGGAATCAACTTGTAGTTTCATTCTTGACTCGTTTGAGCACGAAAACAACTTGTAGTTTCATTATTGACTAGATTGAAGTTGTAAACAACTTGGAGCTTCATTCCAGACTCGTTTGAAGTTGAAAACAACTTGTAGCTTTATTTTCGGTTGTTTGAAATTGGAATTAATTTGTAGTTTCATTCTTGGCTCGTTTGAGCCCGGAAACAACTTGTAGCTTCATTATTGGCTAGATTGAAGTTGGAAACAACTTGTAGCTTCATTCCAGACACGTTTGAAGTTGAAAACAACTTGTAGCTTCATTTCGGTTGTTTGAAATTGGATTAATTTGTAGTTTCATTCTTGGCCGTTTGAGCCCGGAAACAACTTGTAGCTTCATTATTGACTAGATTGAAGTTGTGTTTCTTGTAGCTTCATTCCAGACTCGTTTAAAGTTGAAAACAACATGTAGCTTCATTTTCGGTTGTTTGAAATTGGAATCAACTTGTAGTTTCATTCTTGGCTCGTTTGAGCCCGGAAACAACTTAGATTGAAGTTGGAAACAACTTGTAGCTTCATTCCAGACCCGTTTGAAGTTGAAAACAACTTGTAGCTTCATTTTCGGTTGTTTGAAATTGGAATCAACTTGTAGTTTCATTCTTGGCTCGTTTGAGCCCGGAAACAACTTGTAGCTTCATTATTGACTACATTGAAGTTGGAAACAACTTGTAGCTTCATTCCAGACCCGTTTGAAGTTGAAAACAACTTGTAGCTTCATTTTCGGTTGTTTGAAATTGGAATCAACTTGTAGTTTCATTCTTGGCCTTGTAGCTTCATTATTGACTAGATTGAAGTTGGAAACAACTTATAACTTCATTCCAGACACGTTTGAATTTAAAACAACTTGTAGCTTCATTTTCGGTTGTTTGAAATTGGAATCAACTTGTAGTTTCATTCTTGACTCGTTTGAGCCCGAAAACAACTTGTAGTTTCATTATTGACTAGATTGAAGTTGTAAACAACTTGGAGCTTCATTCCAGACTCGTTTGAAGTTGAAAACAACTTGTAGCTTCATTTTCGGTTGTTTGAAATTGGAATTAATTTGTAGTTTCATTCTTGGCTCGTTTGAGCCCGGAAACAACTTGTAGCTTCATTATTGGCTAGATTGAAGTTGGAAACAACTTGTAGCTTCATTCCAGACACGTTTGAAGTTGAAAACAACTTGTAGCTTCATTTTCGGTTGTTTGAAATTGGGATTAATTTGTAGTTACATTCTTGGCCGTTTGAGCCCGGAAACAACTTGTAGCTTCATTATTGACTAGATTGAAGTTGTGTTTCTTGTAGCTTCATTCCAGACTCGTTTGAAGTTGAAAACAACTTGTAGCTTCATTTTCGGTTGTTTGAAATTGGAATCAACTTGTAGTTTCATTCTTGGCTCGTTTGAGCCCGGAAACAACTTGTAGCTTCATTATTGACTAGATTGAAGTTGGAAACAACTTGTAGCTTCATTCCAGACTCGTTTGAAGTTGAAAACAACTTGTAGCTTCATTTTCGGTTGTTTGAAATTGGAATCAACTTGTAGTTTCATTCTTGGCTCGTTTGAGCCCGGAAACAACTTGTAGCTTCATTATTGACTAGATTGAAGTTGGAAACAACTTGTAGCTTCATTCCAGACTCGTTTGAAGTTGAAAACAACTTGTAGCTTCATTTTCGGTTGTTTGAAATTGGAATCAACTTGTAGTTTCATTCTTGGCTCGTTTGAGCCCGGAAACAACTTGTAGCTTCATTATTGACTAGATTGAAGTTGGAAACAACTTGTAGCTTCATTCCAGACTCGTTTGAAGTTGAAAACAACTTGTAGCTTCATTTTCGGTTGTTTGAAATTGGAATCAACTTGTAGTTTCATTCTTGGCTCGTTTGAGCCCGGAAACAACTTGTAGCTTCATTATTGACTAGATTGAAGTTGGAAACAACTTGTAGCTTCATTCCAGACTCGTTTGAAGTTGAAAACAACTTGTAGCTTCATTTTCGGTTGTTTGAAATTGGAATCAACTTGTAGTTTCATTCTTGGCTCGTTTGAGCCGGAAACAACTTGTAGCTTCATTATTGACTAGATTGAAGTTGTAAACAACTTGTAGCTTCATTCCAGACTCGTTTGAAGTTGAAAACAACTTGTAGCTTCATTTCGGTTGTTTGAAATTGGAATTAACTTGTAGTTTCATTCTTGGCTCGTTTGAGCCCGGAAACAACTTGTAGCTTCATTATTGACTAGATTGAAGTTGTAAACAACTTGTAGCTTCATTCCAGACTCGTTTGAAGTTGAAAACAACTTGTAGCTTCATTTTCGGTTGTTTGAAATTGGAATCAACTTGTAGTTTCATTCTTGGCTCGTTTGAGCTCGGAAACAACTTGTACTTCATTATTGACTAGATTGAAGTTGTGTTTCTTGTAGCTTCATTCCAGACTCGTTTGAAGTTGAAAACAACATGTAGCTTCATTTTCGGTTGTTTGAAATTAGAATCAACTTGTAGTTTCATTCATGGCTCGTTTGAGCCCGGAAACAACTTAGATTGAAGTTGGAAACAACTTGTAGCTTCATTCCAGACCCGTTTGAAGTTGAAAACAACTTGTAGCTTCATTTTCGGTTGTTTGAAATTAGAATCAACTTGTAGTTTCATTCTTGGCTCGTTTGAGCCCGGAAACAACTTGTAGCTAAATATTGACTACATTGAAGTTGGAAACAACTTGTAGCTTCATTCCAGACCCGTTTGAAGTTGAAAACAACTTTAGCTTCATTTTCGGTTGTTTGAAATTGGAATAAACTTGTAGTTTCATTCTTGGCTCGTTTGAGCCCGGAAACAACTTGTAGCTTCATTATTGACTACATTGAAGTTGGAAACAACTTGTAGCTTCATTCCAGACCCGTTTGAAGTTGAAAACAACTTGTAGCTTCATTTTCGGTTGTTTGAAATTGGAATCAACTTGTAGTTTCATTCTTGGCTCGTTTGAGCCCGGAAACACTTGTAGCTTCATTATTGACTAGATTGAAGTTGGAAACAACTTGTAGCTTCATTCCAGACCGTTTGAATTTTAAAACAACTTGTAGCTTCATTTTCGGTTGTTTGAAATTGGAATCAACTTGTAGTTTCATTCTTGACTCGTTTGAGCCCGGAAACAACTTGTAGCTTCATTATTGACTAGATTGAAGTTGTAAACAACTTGTAGCTTCATTCCAGACTCGTTTGAAGTTGAAAACAACTTGTAGCTTCATTTTCGGTTGTTTGAAATTGGAATTAACTTGTAGTTTCATTCTTGGCTCGTTTGAGCCCGGAAACAACTTGTAGCTTCATTATTGACTAGATTGAAGTTGGAAACAACTTGTAGCTTCATTCCAGACACGTTTGAAGTTGAAAACAACTTGTAGCTTCATTTTCGGTTGTTTGAAATTGGAATTAATTTGTAGTTTCATTCTTGGCCGTTTGAGCCCGGAAACAACTTGTAGCTTCATTATTGACTAGATTGAAGTTGTGTTTCTTGTAGCTTCATTCCAGACTCGTTTAAGTTGAAAACAACATGTAGCTTCATTTTCGGTTGTTTGAAATTGGAATCAACTTGTAGTTTCATTCTTGGCTCGTTTGAGCCCGGAAACAACTTAGATTGAAGTTGGAAACAACTTGTAGCTTCATTCCAGACCCGTTTGAAGTTGAAAACAACTTTAGCTTCATTTTCGGTTGTTTGAAATTGGAATCAACTTGTAGTTTCATTCTTGGCTCGTTTGAGCCCGGAAACAACTTGTAGCTTCATTATTGACTACATTGAAGTTGGAAACAACTTGTAGCTTCATTCCAGACCCGTTTGAAGTTGAAAACAACTTGTAGCTTCATTTTCGGTTGATTGAAATTGGAATCAACTTGTAGTTTCATTCTTGGCCTTGTAGCTTCATTATTGACTAGATTGAAGTTGGAAACAACTTATAACTTCATTCCAGACACGTTTGAATTTTAAAACAACTTGTAGCTTCATTTTCGGTTGTTTGAAATTGGAATCAACTTGTAGTTTCATTCTTGGCTCGTTTGAGCCCGGAAACAACTTGTAACTTCATTATTGACTAGATTGAAGTTGGAAACAACTTATAGCTTCATTCCTGACTCGTTTGAATTTTAAAACAACTTGTAGCTTCATTTTCGGTTGTTTGAAATTAAAATCAACTTGTAGTTTCATTCTTGACTCGTTTGAGCCTGAAAGCAACTTGTAGCTTCATTATTGACTAGATTGAAGTTGTAAACAACTTGTAGCTTCATTCCAGACTCGTTTAAAGTTGAAAACAACTTGTAGCTTCAATTTCGGTTGTTTGAAATTGGAATTAATTTGTAGTTTCATTCTTGGCTCGTTTGAGCCCGAAAACAACTTGTAGCTTCATTATTGACTAGATTGAAGTTGTAAACAACTTGGAGCTTCATTCCAGACTCGTTTGAAGTTGAAAACAACTTGTAGCTTCATTTTCGGTTGTTTGAAATTGGAATTAATTTGTAGTTTCATTCTTGGCCGTTTGAGCTCGGAAACAACTTGTAGCTTCATTATTGACTAGATTGAAGTTGTGTTTCTTGTAGCTTCATTCCAGACTCGTTTGAAGTTGAAAACAACATGTAGCTTCATTTTCGGTTGTTTGAAATTGGAATCAACTTGTAGTTTCATTCATGGCTCGTTTGAGCCCGGAAACAACTTAGATTGAAGTTGGAAACAACTTGTAGCTTCATTCCAGACCCGTTTGAAGTTGAAAACAACTTGTAGCTTCATTTTCGGTTGTTTGAAATTAGAATCAACTTGTAGTTTCATTCTTGGCTCGTTTGAGCCCGGAAACAACTTGTAGCTAATATTGACTACATTGAAGTTGGAAACAACTTGTAGCTTCATTCCAGACCCGTTTGAAGTTGAAAACAACTTGTAGCTTCATTTTCGGTTGTTTGAAATTGGAATCAACTTGTAGTTTCATTCTTGGCCTTGTAGCTTCATTATTGACTAGATTAAGTTGGAAACAACTTATAACTTCATTCCAGACACGTTTGAATTTTAAAACAACTTCTAGCTTCATTTTCGGTTGTTTGAAATTGGAATCAACTTGTAGTTTCATTCTTGACTCGTTTGAGCCCGAAAACAACTTGTAGTTTCATTATTGACTAGATTGAAGTTGTAAACAACTTGGAGCTTCATTCCAGACTCGTTTGAAGTTGAAAACAACTTGTAGCTTCATTTTCGGTTGTTTGAAATTGGAATTAATTTGTAGTTTCATTCTTGGCTCGTTTGAGCCCGGAAACAACTTGTAGCTTCATTATTGGCTAGATTGAAGTTGGAAACAACTTGAAGCTTCATTCCAGACACGTTTGAAGTTGAAAACAACTTGTAGCTTCAATTTCGGTTGTTTGAAATTGGGATTAATTTGTAGTTACATTTTTGGCCGTTTGAGCCCGGAAACAACTTGTAGCTTCATTATTGACTAGATTGAAGTTGTGTTTCTTGTAGCTTCATTCCAGACTCGTTTAAAGTTGAAAACAACATGTAGCTTCATTTTCGGTTGTTTGAAATTGGAATCAACTTGTAGTTTCATTCTTGGCTCGTTTGAGCCCGGAAACAACTTAGATTGAAGTGGGAAACAACTTGTAGCTTCATTCCAGACCCGTTTGAAGTTGAAAACAACTTTAGCTTCATTTTCGGTTGTTTGAAATTGGAATAAACTTGTAGTTTCATTCTTGGCTCGTTTGAGCCCAGAAACAACTTGTAGCTTCATTATTGACTACATTGAAGTTGGAAACAACTTGTAGCTTCATTCCAGACCCGTTTGAAGTTGAAAACAACTTGTATCTTCATTTTCGGTTGTTTGAAATTGGAATCAACTTGTAGTTTCATTCTTGGCCTTGTAGCTTCATTATTGACTAGATTGAAGTTGGAAACAACTTATAACTTCATTCCAGACACGTTTGAATTTTAAAACAACTTGTAGCTTCATTTTCGGTTGTTTGAAATTGGAATCAACTTGTAGTTTCATTCTTGACTCGTTTGAGCCCGAAAACAACTTGTAGTTTCATTATTGACTAGATTGAAGTTGTAAACAACTTGGAGCTTCATTCCAGACTCGTTTGAAGTTGAAAACAACTTGTAGCTTCATTTTCGGTTGTTTGAAATTGGAATTAATTTGTAGTTTCATTCTTGGCTCGTTTGAGCCCGGAAACAACTTGTAGCTTCATTATTGGCTAGATTGAAGTTGGAAACAACTTGTAGCTTCATTCCAGACACGTTTGAAGTTGAAAACAACTTGTAGCTTCATTTTCGGTTGTTTGAAATTGGATTAATTTGTAGTTACATTCTTGGCCGTTTGAGCCCGGAAACAACTTGTAGCTTCATTATTGACTAGATTGAAGTTGTGTTTCTTGTAGCTTCATTCCAGACTCGTTTAAAGTTGAAAACAACATGTAGCTTCATTTTCGGTTGTTTGAAATTGGAATCAACTTGTAGTTTCATTCGTGGCTCGTTTGAGCCCGGAAACAACTTAGATTGAAGTGGGAAACAACTTGTAGCTTCATTCCAGACCCGTTTGAAGTTGAAAACAACTTTAGCTTCATTTTCGGTTGTTTGAAATTGGAATAAACTTGTAGTTTCATTCTTGGCTCGTTTGAGCCCGGAAACAACTTGTAGCTTCATTATTGACTACATTGAAGTTGGAAACAACTTGTAGCTTCATTCCAGACCCGTTTGAAGTTGAAAACAACTTGTAGCTTCATTTTCGGTTGATTGAAATTGGAATCAACTTGTAGTTTCATTCTTGGCCTTGTAGCTTCATTATTGACTAGATTGAAGTTGGAAACAACTTATAACTTCATTCCAGACACGTTTGAATTTTAAAACAACTTGTAGCTTCATTTTCGGTTGTTTGAAATTGGAATCAACTTGTAGTTTCATTCTTGACTCGTTTGAGCCCGAAAACAACTTGTAGTTTCATTATTGACTAGATTAAAGTTGTAAACAACTTGGAGCTTCATTCCAGACTCGTTTGAAGTTGAAAACAACTTGTAGCTTCATTTTCGGTTGTTTGAAATTGGAATTAATTTGTAGTTTCATTCTTGGCTCGTTTGAGCCCGGAAACAACTTGTAGCTTCATTATTGGCTAGATTGAAGTTGGAAACAACTTGTAGCTTCATTCTAGACACGTTTGAAGTTGAAAACAACTTGTAGCTTCATTTTCGGTTGTTTGAAATTGGGATTAATTTGTAGTTACATTCTTGGCCGTTTGAGCCCGGAAACAACTTGTAGCTTCATTATTGACTAGATTGAAGTTGTGTTTCTTGTAGCTTCATTCCAGACTCGTTTAAAGTTGAAAACAACATGTAGCTTCATTTTCGGTTGTTTGAAATTGGAATCAACTTGTAGTTTCATTCTTGGCTCGTTTGAGCCCGGAAACAACTTAGATTGAAGTGGGAAACAACTTGTAGCTTCATTCCAGACCCGTTTGAAGTTGAAAACAACTTGTAGCTTCATTTTCGGTTGTTTGAAATTGGAATCAACTTGTAGTTTCATTCTTGGCTCGTTTGAGCCCGGAAACAACTTGTAGCTTCATTATTGACTACATTGAAGTTGGAAACAACTTGTAGCTTCATTCCAGACCCGTTTGAAGTTGAAAACAACTTGTAGCTTCATTTTCGGTTGTTTGAAATTGGAATAACTTGTAGTTTCATTCTTGCTCGTTTGAGCCCGGAAACAACTTGTAGCTTCATTATTGACTAGATTGAAGTTGTAAACAACTTGTAGCTTCATTCCAGACTCGTTTGAATTTAAACAACTTGTAGCTTCATTTTCGGTTGTTTGAAATTGGAATCAACTTGTAGTTTCATTCTTGACTCGTTTGAGCCGAAACAACTTGTAGCTTCATTATTGACTAATTGAAGTTGGAAACACTTGTAGCTTCATTCCAGACTCGTTTGAAGTTGAAAACAACTTGTAACTTCATTTTCGGTTGTTTGAAATATGAATCAACTTGTAGTTTCATTCTTGACTCGTTGGAGCCCGGAAACAACTTGTAGCTTCATTATTGACTAGATTGAAGTTGGAAACAACTTGTAGCTTCATTCCAAGCTCGTTTGAAGTTGAAAACAACTTGTAGCTTCATTTTTGGTTGTTTGAAATTAAAATCAACTTGTAGTTTCATTCTTGGCTCGTTTGAGCCCGGAAACAACTTGTAGCTTCATTATTGACTAGATTGAAGTTGGAAACAACTTATAGCTTCATTCCTGACTCGTTTGAATTTTAAAACAACTTGTAGCTTCATTTTCGGTTGTTTGAAATTAAAATCAACTTGTAGTTTCATTCTTGACTCGTTTGAGCCTGAAAGCAAATTGTAGCTTCATTATTGACTAGATTGAAGTTGTAAACAACTTGTAGCTTCATTCCAGACTCGTTTAAAGTTGAAAACAACTTGTAGCTTCAATTTCGGTTGTTTGAAATTGGAATTAATTTGTAGTTTCATTCTTGGCTCGTTTGAGCCCGAAAACAACTTGTAGCTTCATTATTGACTAGATTGAAGTTGTAAACCACTTGGAGCTTCATTCCAGACTCGTTTGAAGTTGAAAACAACTTGTAGCTTCATTTTCGGTTGTTTGAAATTGGAATTAATTTGTAGTTTCATTCTTGGCTCGTTTGAGCCCGGAAACAACTTGTAGCTAAATATTGACTACATTGAAGTTGGAAACAACTTGTAGCTTCATTCCAGACCCGTTTGAAGTTGAAAACAACTTGTAGCTTCATTTTCGGTTGTTTGAAATTGGAATCAACTTGTAGTTTCATTCTTGGCCTTGTAGCTTCATTATTGACTAGATTAAAGTTGGAAACAACTTATAACTTCATTCCAGACACGTTTGAATTTTAAAACAACTTGTAGCTTCATTTTCGGTTGTTTGAAATTGGAATCAACTTGTAGTTTCATTCTTGACTCGTTTGAGCCCGAAAACAACTTGTAGTTTCATTATTGACTAGATTGAAGTTGTAAACAACTTGGAGCTTCATTCCAGACTCGTTTGAAGTTGAAAACAACTTGTAGCTTCATTTTCGGTTGTTTGAAATTGGAATCAACTTGTAGTTTCATTCTTGGCTCGTTTGAGCCCAGAAACAACTTAGATTGAAGTTGGAAACAACTTGTAGCTTCATTCCAGACCCGTTTGAAGTTGAAAACAACTTGTAGCTTCATTTTCAGTTGTTTGAAATTAGAATCAACTTGTAGTTTCATTCTTGGCTCGTTTGAGCCCGGAAACAACTTGTAGCTAAATATTGACTACATTGAAGTTGGAAACAACTTGTAGCTTCATTCCAGACCCGTTTGAAGTTGAAAACAACTTGTAGCTTCATTTTCGGTTGTTTGAAATTGCAATCAACTTGTAGTTTCATTCTTGGCCTTGTAGCTTCATTATTGACTAGATTGAAGTTGGAAACAACTTATAACTTCATTCCAGACACGTTTGAATTTTAAAACAACTTGTAGCTTCATTTTCGGTTGTTTGAAATTGGAATCAACTTGTAGTTTCATTCTTGACTCGTTTGAGCCCGAAAACAACTTGTAGTTTCATTATTGACTAGATTGAAGTTGTAAACAACTTGGAGCTTCATTCCAGACTCGTTTGAAGTTGAAAACAACTTGTAGCTTCATTTTCGGTGTTTTCAATTGGAATTAATTTGTAGTTTCATTCTTGACTCGTTTGAGCCTGGAAACAACTTGTAGCTTCATTATTGACTAGATTGAAGTTGAAAACAACTTGTAGCTTCATTCCAGACACGTTTGAAGTTGAAAACAACTTGTAGCTTCATTTTCGGTTGTTTGAAATTGGAATTAATTTGAAGTTTCATTCTTGACTCGTTTGAGCCCGGAAACAACTTGTAGCTTCATTATTGACTAGATTGAAGTTGTAAAAAACTTGTAGCTTCATTCCAGACTCGTTTGAATTTTAAAACAATTTGTAGCTTCATTTTCTGTTGTTTGAAATTGGAATCAACTTGTAGTTTCATTCTTGACTCGTTTGAGCCCGAAAACAACCTGTAGCTTCATTCCAGACTCGTTTGAAGTTGAAAACAACTTGTAACTTCATTTTCGGTTGTTTGAAATATGAATCAACTTGTAGCTTCATTATTGACTAGATTGAAGTTGGAAACAACTTGTAGCTTCATTCCAGACACGTTTGAAGTTGAAAACAACTTGTAGCTTCATTTTCGGTTGTTTGAAATTGGAATTAATTTGAAGTTTCACTCTTGACTCGTTTGAGCCCGGAAACAACTTGTAGCTTCATTATTGACTAGATTGAAGTTGTAAAAAACTTGTAGCTTCATTCCAGACTCGTTTGAATTTTAAAACAATTTGTAGCTTCATTTTCTGTTGTTTGAAATTGG
Organism: Daucus carota subsp. sativus; assembly: GCF_001625215.2. Taxonomy (NCBI): domain Eukaryota; kingdom Viridiplantae; phylum Streptophyta; class Magnoliopsida; order Apiales; family Apiaceae; genus Daucus; species Daucus carota. The sequence goes on from NC_030383.2 coordinate 24,407,837, forward strand.
AATCAACTTGTAGTTTCATTCTTGACTCGTTTGAGCCCGAAAACAACTTGTAGCTTCATTCCAGACTCGTTTGAAGTTGAAAACAACTTGTAACTTCATTTTCGGTTGTTTGAAATATGAATCAACTTGTAGTTTCATTCTTGACTCGTTGGAGCCCGGAAACAACTTGTAGCTTCATTATTGACTAGATTGAAGTTGGAAACAACTTGTAGCTTCATTCCAAGCTCGTTTGAAGTTGAAAACAACTTGTAGCTTCATTTTTGGTTGTTTGAAATTGAAATCAACTTGTAGTTTCATTCTTGGCTCGTTTGAGCCCGGAAACAACTTGTAGCTTCATTATTGACTAGATTGAAGTTGGAAACAACTTATAGCTTCATTCCTGACTCGTTTGAATTTTAAAACATTTTGTAGCTTCATTTTCGGTTGTTTGAAATTAAAATCAACTTGTAGTTTCATTCTTGACTCGTTTGAGCCTGAAAGCAACTTGTAGCTTCATTATTGACTAGATTGAAGTTGTAAACAACTTGTAGCTTCATTCCAGACTCGTTTAAAGTTGAAAACAACTTGTAGCTTCAATTTCGGTTGTTTGAAATTGGAATTAATTTGTAGTTTCATTCTTGGCTCGTTTGAGCCCGAAAACAACTTGTAGCTTCATTATTGACTAGATTGAAGTTGTAAACAACTTGGAGCTTCATTCCAGACTCGTTTGAAGTTGAAAACAACTTGTAGCTTCATTTTCGGTTGTTTGAAATTGGAATTAATTTGTAGTTTCATTCTTGGCCGTTTGAGCTCGGAAACAACTTGTAACTTCATTATTGACTAGATTGAAGTTGTGTTTCTTGTAGCTTCATTCCAGACTCGTTTGAAGTTGAAAACAACATGTAGCTTCATTTTCGGTTGTTTGAAATTGGAATCAACTTGTAGTTTCATTCATGGCTCGTTTGAGCCCGGAAACAACTTAGATTGAAGTTGGAAACAACTTGTAGCTTCATTCCAGACCCGTTTGAAGTTGAAAACAACTTGTAGCTTCATTTTCGGTTGTTTGAAATTAGAATCAACTTGTAGTTTCATTCTTGGCTCGTTTGAGCCCGGAAACAACTTGTAGCTAAATATTGACTACATTGAAGTTGGAAACAACTTGTAGCTTCATTCCAGACCCGTTTGAAGTTGAAAACAACTTGTAGCTTCATTTTCGGTTGTTTGAAATTGGAATCAACTTGTAGTTTCATTCTTGGCCTTGTAGCTTCATTATTGACTAGATTAAAGTTGGAAACAACTTATAACTTCATTCCAGACATGTTTGAATTTTAAAACAACTTGTAGCTTCATTTTCGGTTGTTTGAAATTGGAATCAACTTGTAGTTTCATTCTTGACTCGTTTGAGCCTGAAAACAACTTGTAGTTTCATTATTGACTAGATTGAAGTTGTAAACAACTTGGAGCTTCATTCCAGACTCGTTTGAAGTTGAAAACAACTTGTAGCTTCATTTTCGGTTGTTTGAAATTGGAATTAATTTGTAGTTTCATTCTTGGCTCGTTTGAGCCCGGAAACAACTTGTAGCTTCATTATTGGCTAGATTGAAGTTGGAAACAACTTGTAGCTTCATTCCAGGCACGTTTGAAGTTGAAAACAACTTGTAGCTTCAATTTCGGTTGTTTGAAATTGGGATTAATTTGTAGTTACATTTTTGGCCGTTTGAGCCCGGAAACAACTTGTAGCTTCATTATTGACTAGATTGAAGTTGTGTTTCTTGTAGCTTCATTCCAGACTCGTTTAAAGTTGAAAACAACATGTAGCTTCATTTTCGGTTGTTTGAAATTGGAATCAACTTGTAGTTTCATTCTTGGCTCGTTTGAGCCCGGAAACAACTTAGATTGAAGTGGGAAACAACTTGTAGCTTCATTCCAGACCCGTTTGAAGTTGAAAACAACTTTAGCTTTATTTTCGGTTGTTTGAAATTGGAATAAACTTGTAGTTTCATTCTTGGCTCGTTTGAGCCCGGAAACAACTTGTAGCTTCATTATTGACTACATTGAAGTTGGAAACAACTTGTAGCTTCATTCCAGACCCGTTTGAAGTTGAAAACAACTTTAGCTTCATTTTCGGTTGTTTGAAATTGGAATAAACTTGTTGTTTCATTCTTGGCTCGTTTGAGCCCGGAAACAACTTGTAGCTTCATTATTGACTACATTGAAGTTGGAAACAACTTGTAGCTTCATTCCAGACCCGTTTGAAGTTGAAAACAACTTGTAGCTTCATTTTCGGTTGATTGAAATTGGAATAAACTTGTAGTTTCATTCTTGGCTCGTTTGAGCCCGGAAACAACTTGTAGCTTCATTATTGACTACATTGAAGTTGGAAACAACTTGTAGCTTCATTCCAGACCCGTTTGAAGTTGAAAACAACTTTAGCTTCATTTTCGGTTGTTTGAAATTGGAATAAACTTGTTGTTTCATTCTTGGCTCGTTTGAGCCCGGAAACAACTTGTAGCTTCATTATTGACTACATTGAAGTTGGAAACAACTTGTAGCTTCATTCCAGACCCGTTTGAAGTTGAAAACAACTTGTAGCTTCATTTTCGGTTGATTGAAATTGGAATCAACTTGTAGTTTCATTCTTGGCCTTGTAGCTTCATTATTGACTAGATTGAAGTTGGAAACAACTTATAACTTCATTCCAGACACGTTTGAATTTTAAAACAACTTGTAGTTTCATTTTCGGTTGTTTGAAATTGGAATCAACTTGTAGTTTCATTCTTGACTCGTTTGAGCCCGAAAACAACTTGTAGTTTCATTATTGACTAGATTGAAGTTGTAAACAACTTGGAGCTTCATTCCAGACTCGTATGAAGTTGAAAACAACTTGTAGCTTCATTTTCGGTTGTTTGAAATTGGAATGAATTTGTAGTTTCATTCTTGGCTCGTTTGAGCCCGGAAACAACTTGTAGCTTCATTATTGGCTAGATTGAAGTTGGAAACAACTTGTAGCTTCATTCCAGACACGTTTGAAGTTGAAAACAACTTGTAGCTTCATTTTCGGTTGTTTGAAATTGGGATTAATTTGTAGTTACATTCTTGGCCGTTTGAGCCCGGAAACAACTTGTAGCTTCATTATTGACTAGATTGAAGTTGTGTTTCTTGTAGCTTCATTCCAGACTCGTTTAAAGTTGAAAACAACATGTAGCTTCATTTTCGGTTGTTTGAAATTGGAATCAACTTGTAGTTTCATTCTTGGCTCGTTTGAGCCCGGAAACAACTTAGATTGAAGTGGGAAACAACTTGTAGCTTCATTCCAGACCCGTTTGAAGTTGAAAACAACTTTAGCTTTATTTTCGGTTGTTTGAAATTGGAATAAACTTGTAGTTTCATTCTTGGCTCGTTTGAGCCCGGAAACAACTTGTAGCTTCATTATTGACTACATTGAAGTTGGAAACAACTTGTAGCTTCATTCCAGACCCGTTTGAAGTTGAAAACAACTTTAGCTTCATTTTCGGTTGTTTGAAATTGGAATAAACTTGTTGTTTCATTCTTGGCTCGTTTGAGCCCGGAAACAACTTGTAGCTTCATTATTGACTACATTGAAGTTGGAAACAACTTGTAGCTTCATTCCAGACCCGTTTGAAGTTGAAAACAACTTGTAGCTTCATTTTCGGTTGATTGAAATTGGAATCAACTTGTAGTTTCATTCTTGGCCTTGTAGCTTCATTATTGACTAGATTGAAGTTGGAAACAACTTATAACTTCATTCCAGACATGTTTGAATTTTAAAACAACTTGTAGCTTCATTTTCGGTTGTTTGAAATTGGAATCAACTTGTAGTTTCATTCTTGACTCGTTTGAGCCCGAAAACAACTTGTAGTTTCATTATTGACTAGATTGAAGTTGTAAACAACTTGGAGCTTCATTCCAGACTCGTATGAAGTTGAAAACAACTTGTAGCTTCATTTTCGGTTGTTTGAAATTGGAATGAATTTGTAGTTTCATTCTTGGCTCGTTTGAGCCCGGAAACAACTTGTAGCTTCATTATTGGCTAGATTGAAGTTGGAAACAACTTGTAGCTTCATTCCAGACACGTTTGAAGTTGAAAACAACTTGTAGCTTCATTTTCGGTTGTTTGAAATTGGATTAATTTGTAGTTACATTCTTGGCCGTTTGAGCCCGGAAACAACTTGTAGCTTCATTATTGACTAGATTGAAGTTGTGTTTCTTGTAGCTTCATTCCAGACTCGTTTAAAGTTGAAAACAACATGTAGCTTCATTTTCGGTTGTTTGAAATTGGAATCAACTTGTAGTTTCATTCTTGGCTCGTTTGAGCCCGGAAACAACTTAGATTGAAGTGGGAAACAACTTGTAGCTTCATTCCAGACCCGTTTGAAGTTGAAAACAACTTTAGCTTCATTTTCGGTTGTTTGAAATTGGAATAAACTTGTAGTTTCATTCTTGGCTCGTTTGAGCCCGGAAACAACTTGTAGCTTCATTATTGACTACATTGAAGTTGGAAACAACTTGTAGCTTCATTCCAGACCCGTTTGAAGTTGAAAACAACTTGTAGCTTCATTTTCGGTTGTTTGAAATTGGAATCAACTTGTAGTTTCATTCTTGGCCTTGTAGCTTCATTATTGACTAGATTGAAGTTGGAAACAACTTATAACTTCATTCCAAACACGTTTGAATTTTAAAACAACTTGTAGCTTCATTTTCGGTTGTTTGAAATTGGAATCAACTTGTAGTTTCATTCTTGACTCGTTTGAGCCCGAAAACAACTTGTAGTTTCATTATTGACTAGATTGAAGTTGTAAACAACTTGGAGCTTCATTCCAGACTCGTTTGAAGTTGAAAACAACTTGTAGCTTCATTTTCGGTTGTTTGAAATTGGAATTAATTTGTAGTTTCATTCTTGGCTCGTTTGAGCCCGGAAACAACTTGTAGCTTCATTATTGGCTAGATTGAAGTTGGAAACAACTTGTAGCTTCATTCCAGACACGTTTGAAGTTGAAAACAACTTGTAGCTTCATTTTCGGTTGTTTGAAATTGGGATTAATTTGTAGTTACATTCTTGGCCGTTTGAGCCCGGAAACAACTTGTAGCTTCATTATTGACTAGATTGAAGTTGTGTTTCTTGTAGCTTCATTCCAGATTCGTTTAAAGTTGAAAACAACATGTAGCTTCATTTTCGGTTGTTTGAAATTGGAATCAACTTGTAGTTTCATTCTTGGCTCGTTTGAGCCCGGAAACAACTTAGATTGAAGTGGGAAACAACTTGTAGCTTCATTCCAGACCCGTTTGAAGTTGAAAACAACTTTAGCTTCATTTTCGGTTGTTTGAAATTGGAATAAACTTGTAGTTTCATTCTTGGCTCGTTTGAGCCCGGAAACAACTTGTAGCTTCATTATTGACTACATTGAAGTTGGAAACAACTTGTAGCTTCATTCCAGACCCGTTTGAAGTTGAAAACAACTTGTAGCTTCATTTTCGGTTGTTTGAAATTGGAATCAACTTGTAGTTTCATTCTTGGCCTTGTAGCTTCATTATTGACTAGATTGAAGTTGGAAACAACTTATAACTTCATTCCAGACACGTTTGAATTTTAAAACAACTTGTAGCTTCATTTTCGGTTGTTTGAAATTGGAATCAACTTGTAGTTTCATTCTTGACTCGTTTGAGCCCGAAAACAACTTGTAGTTTCATTATTGACTAGATTGAAGTTGTAAACAACTTGGAGCTTCATTCCAGACTCGTTTGAAGTTGAAAACAACTTGTAGCTTCATTTTCGGTTGTTTGAAATTGGAATTAATTTGTAGTTTCATTCTTGGCTCGTTTGAGCCCGGAAACAACTTGTAGCTTCATTATTGGCTAGATTGAAGTTGGAAACAACTTGTAGCTTCATTCCAGACACGTTTGAAGTTGAAAACAACTTGTAGCTTCATTTTCGGTTGTTTGAAATTGGAATTAATTTGTAGTTACATTCTTGGCCGTTTGAGCCCGGAAACAACTTGTAGCTTCATTATTGACTAGATTGAAGTTGTGTTTCTTGTAGCTTCATTCCAGACTCGTTTAAAGTTGAAAACAACATGTAGCTTCATTTTCGGTTGTTTGAAATTGGAATCAACTTGTAGTTTCATTCTTGGCTCGTTTGAGCCCGGAAACAACTTAGATTGAAGTGGGAAACAACTTGTAGCTTCATTCCAGACCCGTTTGAAGTTGAAAACAACTTTAGCTTCATTTTCGGTTGTTTGAAATTGGAATAAACTTGTTGTTTCATTCTTGGCTCGTTTGAGCCCGGAAACAACTTGTAGCTTCATTATTGACTACATTGAAGTTGGAAACAACTTGTAGCTTCATTCCAGACCCGTTTGAAGTTGAAAACAACTTGTAGCTTCATTTTCGGTTGATTGAAATTGGAATCAACTTGTAGTTTCATTCTTGGCCTTGTAGCTTCATTATTGACTAGATTGAAGTTGGAAACAACTTATAACTTCATTCCAGACACGTTTGAATTTTAAAACAACTTGTAGCTTCATTTTCGGTTGTTTGAAATTGGAATCAACTTGTAGTTTCATTCTTGACTCGTTTGAGCCCGAAAACAACTTGTAGTTTCATTATTGACTAGATTGAAGTTGTAAACAACTTGGAGCTTCATTCCAGACTCGTTTGAAGTTGAAAACAACTTGTAGCTTCATTTTCGGTTGTTTGAAATTGGAATTAATTTGTAGTTTCATTCTTGGCTCGTTTGAGCCCGGAAACAACTTGTAGCTTCATTATTGGCTAGATTGAAGTTGGAAACAACTTGTAGCTTCATTCCAGACACGTTTGAAGTTGAAAACAACTTGTAGCTTCATTTTCGGTTGTTTGAAATTGGAATTAATTTGTAGTTTCATTCTTGGCCGTTTGAGCCCGGAAACAACTTGTAGCTTCATTATTGACTAGATTGAAGTTGTGTTTCTTGTAGCTTCATTCCAGACTCGTTTAAAGTTGAAAACAACATGTAGCTTCATTTTCGGTTGTTTGAAATTGGAATCAACTTGTAGTTTCATTCTTGGCTCGTTTGAGCCCGGAAACAACTTAGATTGAAGTGGGAAACAACTTGTAGCTTCATTCCAGACCCGTTTGAAGTTGAAAACAACTTGTAGCTTCATTTTCGGTTGTTTGAAATTGGAATAAACTTGTAGTTTCATTCTTGGCTCGTTTGAGCCCGGAAACAACTTGTAGCTTCATTATTGACTACATTGAAGTTGGAAACAACTTGTAGCTTCATTCCAGACCCGTTTGAAGTTGAAAACAACTTGTAGCTTCATTTTCGGTTGTTTGAAATTGGAATCAACTTGTAGTTTCATTCTTGGCCTTGTAGCTTCATTATTGACTAGATTGAAGTTGGAAACAACTTATAACTTTATTCCAGACACGTTTGAATTTTAAAACAACTTGTAGCTTCATTTTCGGTTGTTTGAAATTGGAATCAACTTGTAGTTTCATTCTTGACTCGTTTGAGCCCGAAAACAACTTGTAGTTTCATTATTGACTAGATTGAAGTTGTAAACAACTTGGAGCTTCATTCCAGACTCGTTTGAAGTTGAAAACAACTTGTAGCTTCATTTTCGGTTGTTTGAAATTGGAATTAATTTGTAGTTTCATTCTTGGCTCGTTTGAGCCCGGAAACAACTTGTAGCTTCATTATTGCTAGATTGAAGTTGGAAACAACTTGTAGCTTCATTCCAGACACGTTTGAAGTTGAAAACAACTTGTAGCTTCATTTTCGGTTGTTTGAAATTGGGATTAATTTGTAGTTACATTCTTGGCCGTTTGAGCCCGGAAACAACTTGTAGCTTCATTATTGACTAGATTGAAGTTGTGTTTCTTGTAGCTTCATTCCAGACTCGTTTAAAGTTGAAAACAACATGTAGCTTCATTTTCGGTTGTTTGAAATTGGAATCAACTTGTAGTTTCATTCTTGGCTCGTTTGAGCCCGGAAACAACTTAGATTGAAGTGGGAAACAACTTGTAGCTTCATTCCAGACCCGTTTGAAGTTGAAAACAACTTTAGCTTCATTTTCGGTTGTTTGAAATTGGAATAAACTTGTAGTTTCATTCTTGGCTCGTTTGAGCCCGGAAACAACTTGTAGCTTCATTATTGACTACATTGAAGTTGGAAACAACTTGTAGCTTCATTCCAGACCCGTTTGAAGTTGAAAACAACTTGTAGCTTCATTTTCGGTTGTTTGAAATTGGAATCAACTTGTAGTTTCATTCTTGGCCTTGTAGCTTCATTATTGACTAGATTGAAGTTGGAAACAACTTATAACTTCATTCCAGACACGTTTGAATTTTAAAACAACTTGTAGCTTCATTTTCGGTTGTTTGAAATTGGAATCAACTTGTAGTTTCATTCTTGACTCGTTTGAGCCCGAAAACAACTTGTAGTTTCATTATTGACTAGATTGAAGTTGTAAACAACTTGGAGCTTCATTCCAGACTCGTTTGAAGTTGAAAACAACTTGTAGCTTCATTTTCGGTTGTTTGAAATTGGAATTAATTTGTAGTTTCATTCTTGGCTCGTTTGAGCCCGGAAACAACTTGTAGCTTCATTATGGACTAGATTGAAGTTGGAAACAACTTGTAGCTTCATTCCAGACACGTTTGAAGTTGAAAACAACTTGTAGCTTCATTTTCGGTTGTTTGAAATTGGATTAATTTGTAGTTCATTCTTGGCCGTTTGAGCCCGGAAACAACTTGTAGCTTCATTATTGACTAGATTGAAGTTGTGTTTCTTGTAGCTTCATTCCAGACTCGTTTAAAGTTGAAAACAACATGTAGCTTCATTTTCGGTTGTTTGAAATTGGAATCAACTTGTAGTTTCATTCTTGGCTCGTTTGAGCCCGGAAACAACTTAGATTGAAGTGGGAAACAACTTGTAGCTTCATTCCAGACCCGTTTGAAGTTGAAAACAACTTTAGCTTCATTTTCGGTTGTTTGAAATTGGAATAAACTTGTAGTTTCATTCTTGGCTCGTTTGAGCCCGGAAACAACTTGTAGCTTCATTATTGACTACATTGAAGTTGGAAACAACTTGTAGCTTCATTCCAGACCCGTTTGAAGTTGAAAACAACTTGTAGCTTCATTTTCGGTTGTTGAAATTGGAATCAACTTGTAGTTTCATTCTTGGCCTTGTAGCTTCATTATTGACTAGATTGAAGTTGGAAACAACTTATAACTTCATTCCAGACACGTTTGAATTTTAAAACAACTTGTAGCTTCATTTTCGGTTGTTTGAAATTGGAATCAACTTGTAGTTTCATTCTTGACTCGTTTGAGCCCGAAAACAACTTGTAGTTTCATTATGACTAGATTGAAGTTGTAAACAACTTGGAGCTTCATTCCAGACTCGTTTGAAGTTGAAAACAACTTGTAGCTTCATTTTCGGTTGTTTGAAATTGGAATTAATTTGTAGTTTCATTCTTGGCTCGTTTGAGCCCGAAACAACTTGTAGCTTCATTATTGGCTAGATTGAAGTTGGAAACAACTTGTAGCTTCATTCCAGACACGTTTGAAGTTGAAAACAACTTGTAGCTTCATTTTCGGTTGTTTGAAATTGGAATTAATTTGTAGTTTCATTCTTGGCCGTTTGAGCCCGGAAACAACTTGTAGCTTCATTATTGACTAGATTGAAGTTGTGTTTCTTGTAGCTTCATTCCAGACTCGTTTGAAGTTGAAAACAACATGTAGCTTCATTTTCGGTTGTTTGAAATTGGAATCAACTTGTAGTTTCATTCTTGGCTCGTTTGAGCCCGGAAACAACTTAGATTGAAGTTGGAAACAACTTGTAGCTTCATTCCAGACCCGTTTGAAGTTGAAAACAACTTGTAGCTTCATTTTCGGTTGTTTGAATTTGGAATCAACTTGTAGTTTCATTCTGGCTCGTTTGAGCCCGGAGGAAACAACTTGTAGTGTTTTCGGGCTCAAACGAGTCAAGAATGAACTACAAGTTGATCCAATTTCAACAACAGAAAATAAAGCTACAAATTGTTTTAAAATTCAAACGAGTCTGGAATGAAGCACAAGTTTTACACAACTTCAATCTAGTCAGTAATGAAGCTACAAGTTGTTTCCGGGCTCAAACGAGTCAAGAATGAAACTACAAATTAATTCCAATTTCAAACACCGAAAGTGAAGCACAAGTTGTTTTCAACTTCAAACGTGTCTGGAATGAAGCTACAAAGTTGTTTCCAATAAAGCTACAAATTGTTTTAAAATTCAAACAGTCTGGAATAAAGCTACAAGTTGTTATTACACAACTTCAATCTAATCAGTAATGAAGCTACAAGTTGTTTCCGGCTCAAACGAGTCAAGAATGAAACTACAAATTAATTCCAATTTCAAACAAACCGAAAGTGAAGCTACAAGTTGTTTTCAACTTCAAACGTGTCGGAATGAAGCTACAAGTTGTTTCCTTCCAACTCAATCTAGTCAATAATGAAGCTACAAGTTGTTTCCAGGCTCAAACGAGCCAAGAATGAAACTACAAATTAATTCCAATTTCAAACAACCGAAAATGAAGCTACAAATTGTTTTCAACTTCAAACGAGTCTGGAATGAAGCTACAAGTTGTTTCCAACTTCAATCTAGTCAATAATAAAGATACAAGTTGTTTCCGGGCACAAACGAGCCAAGAATGAAACTACAAGTTGATTCCAATTTCAAACAACCAAAAATGAAGCTACAAGTTGTTTTAAAATTCAAACGAGTCTTGAATGAAGCTACATGTTGTTTCCAACTTCAATGTAGTTAATAATGAAGCTACGAGGCCAAGAATGAAACTACAAGTTGATTCCAATTTCAAACAACCGAAAATGAAGCTACAAGTTGTTTTCAACTTCAAACGGGTCTGGAATGAAGCTACAAGTTGTTTCCAACTTCAATGTAGTCAATAATGAAGCTACAAGTTGTTTCTGGGCTCAAACGAGCCAAGAATGAAACTACAAGTTGATTCCAAATTCAAACAACCGAAAACGAAGCTACAAGTTGTTTTCAACTTCAAACGGGTCTGGAATGAAGCTACAAGTTGTTTCCAACTTCAATCTAAGTTGTTTCCGGGCTCAAACGAGCCAAGAATGAAACTACAAGTTGATTCCAATTTCAAACAACCGAAAATGAAGCTACATGTTGTTTTCAACTTCAAACGAGTCTGGAATGAAGCTACAAGAAACACAACTTAAATCTAGTCAATAATGAAGCTACAAGTTGTTTCCGAGCTCAAACGGCCAAGAATGAAACTACAAATTAATTCCAATTTCAAACAACCGAAAATGAAGCTACAAGTTGTTTTCAACTTCAAACGAGTCTGGAATGAAGCTCCAAGTTGTTTACAACTTCAATCTAGTCAATAATGAAGCTACAAGTTGTTTCCGGGCTCAAACGAGCCAAGAATGAAACTACAAGTTGATTCCAATTTCAAACAACTGAAAATGAAGCTACAAGTTGTTTTCAACTTCAAAAGAGCCTGGAATGAAGCTACAAGTTGTTTCCAACTTCAATCTAGTCAATAATGAAGCTACAAGTTGTTTCCGGGCTCAAACGAGTCAAGAATGAAACTACAAGTTGATTCCTATTTCAAACAACCAAAAATGAAGTTACAAGTTGTTTTCAACTTCAAACGAGTCTGGAATGAAGCTACAAGTTGTTTTCGGGCTCAAACGAGTCAAGAATGAAACTACAAGTTGATTCCAATTTCAAACAACAGAAAATAAAGCTACAAATTGTTTTAAAATTCAAACGAGTCTGACATGAAGCTACAAGTTTTTTACAACTTCAATCTAGTCAGTAATGAAGCTACAAGTTGTTTCCGGGCTCAAACGAGTCAAGAATGAAACTACAAATTAATTCCAATTTCAAACAACCGAAAATGAAGCTACAAGTTGTTTTCAACTTCAAACGTGTCTGGAATGAAGCTACAAGTTGTTTCCAACTTCAATCTAGTCAATAATGAAGCTACAAGTTGTTTCCAGGCTCAAACGAGCCAAGAATGAAACTACAAATTAATTCCAATTTCAAACAACCGAAAACGAAGCTACAAATTGTTTTCAACTTCAAACGAGTCTGGAATGAAGCTACAAGTTGTTTCCAACTTCAATCTAGTCAATAATAAAGATACAAGTTGTTTCCGAGCACAAACGAGCCAAGAATGAAACTACAAGTTGATTCCAATTTCAAACAACCAAAAATGAAGCTACAAGTTGTTTTAAAATTCAAACGAGTCTGGAATGAAGCTACAAGTTGTTTCCAACTTCAATGTAGTTAATAATGAAGCTACAAGGCCAAGAATGAAACTACAAGTTGATTCTAATTTCAAACAACCAAAAATGAAGCTACAAGTTGTTTTCAACTTCAAACGGGTCTGGAATGAAGCTACAAGTTGTTTCCAACTTCAATGTAGTCAATAATGAAGCTACAAGTTGTTTCCGGGCTCAAACGAGCTAAGAATGAAACTACAAGTTGATTCCAATTTCAAACAACCGAAAATGAAGTTAAAGTTGTTTTCAACTTCAAACGGGTCTGGAATGAAGCTACAAGTTGTTTCCAACTTCAATCTAAGTTGTTTCCGGGCTCAAACGAGCCAAGAATGAAACTACAAGTTGATTCCAATTTCAAACAACCGAAAATGAAGCTACATGTTGTTTTCAACTTCAAACGAGTCTGGAATGAAGCTACAAGAAACACAACTTCAATCTAGTCAATAATGAAGCTACAAGTTGTTTCCGGGCTCAAACGGCCAAGAATGAAACTACAAATTAATTCCAATTTCAAACAACCGAAAATGAAGCTACAAGTTGTTTTCAACTTCAAACGTGTCTGGAATGAAGCTACAAGTTGTTTCCAACTTCAATCTAGCCAATAATGAAGCTACAAGTTGTTTCCGGGCTCAAACGAGCCAAGAATGAAACTACAAATTAATTCCAATTTCAAACAACCGAAAATGAAGCTACAAGTTGTTTTCAACTTCAAATGAGTCTGGAATGAAGCTCCAAGTTGTTTACAACTTCAATCTAGTCAATAATGAAACTACAAGTTGTTTTCGGGCTCAAACGAGTCAAGAATGAAAATAAAAGTTGATTCCAATTTCAAACAACCGCAAATGAAGCTACAAGTTGTTTTAAAATTCAAACAAGTCTGGAATGAAGCTATAAGTTGTTTCCAACTTCAATCTAGTCAATAATGAAGCTACAAGTTGTTTCCGTGCTCAAACGAGCCAAGAATGAAACTACAAGTTGATTCCAATTTCAAACAACTGAAAATGAAGCTACAAGTTGTTTTCAACTTCAAACGAGCTTGGAATGAAGCTACAAGTTGTTTCCAACTTCAATCTAGTCAATAATGAAGCTACAAGTTGTTTCCGGGCTCAAACGAGTCAAGAATGAAACTACAAGTTGATTCCTATTTCAAAGAACCGAAAATGAAGTTACAAGTTGTTTTCAACTTGAAACGAGTCTGGAATGAAGCTAAAAGTTGTTTTCGGGCTCAAACGAGTCAAGAATGAAACTACAAGTTGATTCCAATTTCAAACAACAGAAAATGAAGCTACAAATTGTTTTAAAATTCAAACGAGTCTGGAATGAAGCTACAAGTTTTTTACAACTTCAATCTAGTCAGTAATGAAGCTACAAGTTGTTTCCGGGCTCAAACGAGTCAAGAATGAAACTACAAATTAATTCCAATTTCAAACAACCGAAAATGAAGCTACAAGTCGTTTTCAACTTCAAACGTGTCTGGAATGAAGCTACAAGTTGTTTCCAACTTCAATCTAAGTTGTTTCCGGGCACAAAAGCCAAGAATGAAACTACAAGTTGATTCCAATTTCAAACAACCGAAAATGAAGCTACATGTTGTTTTCAACTTCAAACGAGTCTGGAGTGAAGCTACAAGAAACACAACTTCAATCTAGTCAATAATGAAGCTACAAGTTGTTTCCGGGCTCAAACGGCCAAGAATGAAACTACAAATTAATTCCAATTTCAAACAATTGAAAATGAAGCTACAAGTTGTTTTCAACTTCAAACGTGTCTGGAATGAAGCTACAAGTTGTTTCCAACTTCAATCTAGCCAATAATGAAGCTACAAGTTGTTTCCGGGCTCAAACGAGCCTAGAATGAAACTACAAATTAATTCCAATTTCAAACAATCGAAAATGAAGCTACAAGTTGTTTTCAACTTCAAACGAGTCTGGAATGAAGCTCCAAGTTGTTTACAACTTCAATCTAGTCAATAATGAAACTACAAGTTGTTTTCGGGCTCAAACGAGTCAAGAATGAAACTACAAGTTGATTCCAATTTCAAACAACCGAAAATGAAGCTACAAGTTGTTTTAAAATTCAAACGTGTCTGGAATGAAGTTATAAGTTGTTTCCAACTTCAATCTAGTCAATAATGAAGCTACAAGGCCAAGAATGAAACTACAAGTTGATTCCAATTTCAAACAACCGAAAATGAAGCTACAAGTTGTTTTCAACTTCAAACGGGTCTGGAATGAAGCTACAAGTTGTTTCCAACTTCAATGTAGTCAATAATGAAGCTACAAGTTGTTTCCGGGCTCAAACGAGCCAAGAATGAAACTACAAGTTTATTCCAATTTCAAACAACCGAAAATGAAGCTAAAGTTGTTTTCAACTTCAAACGGGTCTGGAATGAAGCTACAAGTTGTTTCCTACATCAATCTAAGTTGTTTCCGGGCTCAAACGAGCCAAGAATGAAACTACAAGTTGATTCCAATTTCAAACAACCGAAAATGAAGCTACATGTTGTTTTCAACTTTAAACGAGTCTGGAATGAAGCTACAAGAAACACAACTTCAATCGAGTCAATAATGAAGCTACAAGTTGTTTCCGGGCTCAAACGGCCAAGAATGTAACTACAAATTAATCCCAATTTCAAACAACCGAAAATGAAGCTACAAGTTGTTTTCAACTTCAAACGTGTCTGGAATGAAGCTACAAGTTGTTTCCAACTTCAATATAGCCAATAATGAAGCTACAAGTTGTTTCCGGGCTCAAACGAGCCAAGAATGAAACTACAAATTAATTCCAATTTCAAACAACCGAAAATGAAGCTACAAGTTGTTTTCAACTTCAAACGAGTCTGGAATGAAGCTCCAAGTTGTTTACAACTTCAATCTAGTCAATAATGAAACTACAAGTTGTTTTCGGGCTCAAACGAGTCAAGAATGAAACTACAAGTTGATTCCAATTTCAAACAACCGAAAATGAAGCTACAAGTTGTTTTAAAATTCAAACGTGTCTGGAATGAAGCTATAAGTTGTTTCCAACTTCAATCTAGTCAATAATGAAGCTACAAGTTGTTTCCGGGCTCAGACGAGCCAAGAATGAAACTACAAGTTGATTCCAATTTCAAACAACTGAAAATGAAGCTACAAGTTGTTTTCAACTTCAAACGAGCTTGGAATGAAGCTACAAGTTGTTTCCAACTTCAATCTAGTCAATAATGAAGCTACAAGTTGTTTCCGGGCTCAAACGAGTCAAGAATGAAACTACAAGTTGATTCCTATTTCAAAGAACCGAAAATGAAGTTACAAGTTGTTTTCAACTTGAAACGAGTCTGGAATGAAGCTAAAAGTTGTTTTCGGGCTCAAACGAGTCAAGAATGAAACTACAAGTTGATTCCAATTTCAAACAACAGAAAATGAAGCTACAAATTGTTTTAAAATTCAAACGAGTCTGGAATGAAGCTACAAGTTTTTTACAACTTCAATCTAGTCAGTAATGAAGCTACAAGTTGTTTCCGGGCTCAAACGAGTCAAGAATGAAACTACAAATTAATTCCAATTTTAAACAACCGAAAATGAAGCTACATGTTGTTTTCAACTTCAAACGAGTCTGGAATGAAGCTACAAGAAACACAACTTCAATCTAGTCAATAATGAAGCTACAAGTTGTTTCCGGGCTCAAACGGCCAAGAATGAAACTACAAATTAATTCCAATTTCAAACAACCGAAAATGAAGCTACAAGTTGTTTTCAACTTCAAACGTGTCTGGAATGAAGCTAAAAGTTGTTTTCGGGCTCAAACGAGTCAAGAATGAAACTACAAATTAATTCCAATTTTAAACAACCGAAAATGAAGCTACATGTTGTTTTCAACTTCAAACGAGTCTGGAATGAAGCTACAAGAAACACAACTTCAATCTAGTCAATAATGAAGCTACAAGTTGTTTCCGGGCTCAAACGGCCAAGAATGAAACTACAAATTAATTCCAATTTCAAACAACCGAAAATGAAGCTACAAGTTGTTTTCAACTTCAAACGTGTCTGGAATGAAGCTACAAGTTGTTTCCAACTTCAATCTAGCCAATAATGAAGCTACAAGTTGTTTCCGGGCTCAAACGAGCCAAGAATGAAACTACAAATTAATTCCAATTTCAAACAACCGAAAATGAAGCTACAAGTTGTTTTCAACTTCAAACGAGTCTGGAATGAAGCTCCAAGTTGTTTACAACTTCAATCTAGTCAATAATGAAACTACAAGTTGTTTTCGGGCTCAAACGAGTGAAGAATGAAACTACAAGTTGATTCCAATTTCAAACAACCGAAAATGAAGCTACAAGTTGTTTTAAAATTCAAACGTGTCTGGAATGAAGTTATAAGTTGTTTCCAACTTCAATCTAGTCAATAATGAAGCTACAAGGCCAAGAATGAAACTACAAGTTGATTCCAATTTCAAACAACCGAAAATGAAGCTACAAGTTGTTTTCAACTTCAAACGGGTCTGGAATGAAGCTACAAGTTGTTTCCAACTTCAATGTAGTCAATAATGAAGCTACAAGTTGTTTCCGGGCTCAAACGAGCCAAGAATGAAACTACAAGTTTATTCCAATTTTAAACAACCGAAAATGAAGCTAAAGTTGTTTTCAACTTCAAACGGGTCTGGAATGAAGCTACAAGTTGTTTCCCACTTCAATCTAAGTTGTTTCCGGGCTCAAACGAGCCAAGAATGAAACTACAAGTTGATTCCAATTTCAAACAACCGAAAATGAAGCTACATGTTGTTTTCAACTTTAAACGAGTCTGGAATGAAGCTACAAGAAACACAACTTCAATCTAGTCAATAATGAAGCTACAAGTTGTTTCCGGGCTCAAACGGCCAAGAATGTAACTACAAATTAATCCCAATTTCAAACAACCGAAAATGAAGCTACAAGTTGTTTTCAACTTCAAACGTGTCTGGAATGAAGCTACAAGTTGTTTCCAACTTCAATCTAGCCAATAATGAAGCTACAAGTTGTTTCCGGGCTCAAACGAGCCAAGAATGAAACTACAAATTAATTCCAATTTCAAACAACCGAAAATGAAGCTACAAGTTGTTTTCAACTTCAAACGAGTCTGGAATGAAGCTCCAAGTTGTTTACAACTTCAATCTAGTCAACAATGAAACTACAAGTTGTTTTCGGGCTCAAACGAGTCAAGAATAAAACTACAAGTTGATTCCAATTTCAAACAACCGAAAATGAAGCTACAAGTTGTTTTAAAATTCAAACGTGTCTGGAATGAAGTTATAAGTTGTTTCCAACTTCAATCTAGTCAATAATGAAGCTACAAGTTGCTTTCAGGCTCAAACGAGTCAAGAATGAAACTACAAGTTGATTCCAATTTCAAACAACCGAAAATGAAGCTACAAGTTGTTTTAAAATTCAAACGAGTCTGGAATGAAACTATAAGTTGTTTCCAACTTCAATCTAGTCAATAATGAAGCTACAAGTTGTTTCCGGGCTCAAACGAGCCAAGAATGAAACTACAAGTTGATTCCAATTTCAAACAACTGAAAATGAAGCTACAAGTTGTTTTCAACTTCAAACGAGTCTGGAATGAAGCTACAAGTTGTTTCCAACTTCAATCTAGTCAATAATGAAGCTACAAGTTGTTTCCGGGCTCAAACGAGTCAAGAATGAAACTACAAGTTGATTCCTATTTCAAACAACAGAAAATGAAGTTACAAGTTGTTTTCAACTTCAAACGAGTCTAGAATGAAGCTACAAGTTGTTTTCGGGCTCAAACGAGTCAAGAATGAAACTACAAGTTGATTCCAATTTCAAACAACAGAAAATGAAGCTACAAATTGTTTTAAAATTCAAACGAGTCTGGAATGAAGCTACAAGTTTTTTACAACTTCAATCTAGTCAATAATGAAGCTACAAGTTGTTTCCGGGCTCAAACGAGTCAAGAATGAAACTACAAATTATTTCCAATTTCAAACAACCGAAAATGAAGCTACAAGTTGTTTTCAACTTCAAACGTGTCTGGAATGAAGCTAGAAGTTGTTTCCAACCTCAATCTAGTCAATAATGAAGCTACAAGTTGTTTCCAGGCTCAAACGAGCCAAGAATGAAACTACAAATTAATTCCAATTCAAAACACCGAAAATGAAGCTACAAGTTGTTTTCAACTTCAAACGAGTCTGGAATGAAGCTCCAAGTTGTTTACAACTTCAATCTAGTCAATAATGAAACTACAAGTTGTTTTAAAATTCAAACGTGTCTGGAATGAAGTTATAAGTTGTTTCCAACTTCAATCTAGTCAATAATGAAGCTACAAGTTGTTTCCAACTTCAATCTAAGTTGTTTCCGGGCTCAAACGAGCCAAGAATGAAACTACAAGTTGATTCCAATTTCAAACAACCGAAAATGAAGCTACATGTTGTTTTCAACTTCAAACGAGTCTGGAATGAAGCTACAAGAAACACAACTTCAATCTAGTCAATAATGAAGCTACAAGTTGTTTCCGAGCTCAAACGGCCAAGAATGAAACTACAAATTAATTCCAATTTCAAACAACCGAAAATGAAGCTACAAGTTGTTTTCAACTTCAAACGAGTCTGGAATGAAGCTCCAAGTTGTTTACAACTTCAATCTAGTCAATAATGAAGCTACAAGTTGCTTTCAGGCTCAAACGAGTCAAGAATGAAACTACAAGTTGATTCAAATTTCAAACAACCGAAAATGAAGCTACAAGTTGTTTTCAACTTCAAACGGGTCTGTGTTAGGAATCAATAATTTTTGATGATAACATAAACATTTTTGTAACATGTCTTAGTTAGAATCTTTATCAAATTTCAGTTGTAATTGTTACATTTCTTGTCTTTGGGAATTATCAACGGATGGGTAGAATAGGATGACTAATTGTAAATATCCAATGCCATGTAATTTTATCTAAGTGAAGGATATTCAACTGATGAGATGTAACTGTTCAACTGATAAAGACTGGATGATGTTTCAACTGATGAAAATCAAGCATTCAACTGAAGACAAAGTGTTCAACGGATAATGCTGAGGAATTCAACTGATGAGACTGGAACAGCATTCAACTGATGGAGTTTGTAATTCATTCAACTGATGAGCCAGGCATTCAACTGATAAAGTCAATAGCAGTTGAAAGCAACCAGAACCTTCAACTGATGAAGCAAAGAGCAGTTGAAAGTGACTAGAGCTTAAGTCTGACAAATCACATGGATCGAATTACACTAAAATAGACATGGAAGCCTAATTAGGAAAATAAAGAAGAAGCAGAAACATACTTATCTCATGCAGTGCAATCTGGATCAAATCAAGATGATGGTCAAAGATGAAGACATCTCAGAAAGCATGCATAAGACAAAGTTGTGCAGCATTGTTTTTAGATTAGAGTGCATTTTGTAATCTAGCTAAAAGTTTTGTAAAACTTGGAGTATATAACCAAGTTAGTAGCATCAGTTGAACTTGTTCAAATTACTTGAGAGAAAAATCTGAGAGTTAGAACTTGTTTTGAGTGATGAACCAGCAGCTGTGCGAATTGTAAAACAATCCACAGATTCTTCTATATAAAATCTCACGGGTGGATCATTCAATCCACCCGTATTTTTAATACTTGGTGTTTTTCTGTTTATTGTGTTCTTAGTGTATTGTTCTTGAATCTTTTAAATTTGTAAAAGATTGTATTCAACCCCCCCCTTCTACAATCTTTCTCATAGTTGGTGTAAAATAACAATTGGTATCAGAGCCAGGTTCCCAACAAACAGGGAAAAAGATCAACACTGCTCGAGAAAGATGGGAAAGAAGGATGCTGGAGTGAAGATTCCTGTTCTTGACAAAGACAACTATTTTCACTGGAAAGTGAGAATGCATCTGCATCTGTTGTCCATTGATGAAAGCTATGTGAACTGTATTGAAAAAGGACCTCATGTCCCCATGAAGGTCTGCACAAGTATGGGAGCTGATGGTGAAGACATGGTAGGTAAGATGATTCCAAAACCTATCCATGAATATTCTCAAGAAGATACTGAAGAAGTGCACAAGGACAAGAAAACCATGAATCTTCTGTTCAATGGTTTGGGTCAAGAAATGATTGATAGTGTTATTAGCTGCACAAGTGCCAAAGAAGTTTGGGACACCATCAGGACCATCTGTGAAGGGAATGAGCAAGTGAGAGAGAACAAGATGCAGCTTCTGATTCAACAATATGAGTCATTCCATTTCAAGGCTGGTGAAAGTTTGAGTGATACATTTAACAGATTTCAAAAACTGTTAAATGGTCTAAAGCTCTTTGGAAGAGTATATCAAGTTAAGGATTCAAACTTGAAATTCTTAAGAGCTCTTCCTAAAGAATGGAAGCCCATGACAGTCTCTCTCAGAAATACACAAGAGTTTAAAGACTATACTCTAGAGAGACCATATGGAACCTTAAAAACTTATGAGCTTGAAATGGAGCAAGATGAAGAAATTGAGAAAAGCCAAAAGAAAGGGCATTCATCTGTGGCTCTAGTTGCATCTTTGGAGGATACTGTCAAGGACAAGGGAAAGTCTCAAGTTGAAGAAACTGAGAAGTTGGTCATAGAGGAGAGCTCAGAGTCAAGCAAAGGAAGAAGAAAGGAGAAAGAAGTAGCTGATTCTGGTGAAGAAAGTGATGGAATTGATGAACATCTAGCCTTCCTGTCAAGAAGATTCTCCAAACTGAAATTCAAAAAGAATTTTAATTCTGCAAAATCTTTTAAAGGCAATCCCAAGTCTGATAGAAGCATGGTAGACAGATCAAAATTCAAGTGCTTCAACTGTGGGAATGCAGGTCACTTTGCAAATGAGTGCAGAAAGCCTAAAGTTGAGAAAAAGTCAAGTGAAAACATTGACTACAAAAAGAAATATTATGAACTTCTCAAAAAAAAGGAAAGAGCATTCATCACAAAGGATGATTGGGCAGCTGGAGATGATTCTGATGAAGAGGAGGAGTTTGTCAATCTAGCTCTAATGGCCAACTCCACAGATCAAGAAGAAAACACTGGAAGCAGTAGTCAGGTATTCACTACAAACTTAGTTGAGTTAACTAAAGATGAATGCAATGCTACTATTAATGAAATGTCTACAGAATTATATCATTTGCATGTTTCTTTAAAATCTCTTACTAAGGAAAATAGTAGAATTAAGGAAGCTAACACCTTTCTAAGTGATAGAAACAGTGCCTTAGAAGCTCAATTTATTGAGTTTGAGAAGCTGAAAATTGAGTGTCAGACAGCCAAGGATGATCTCTTGGTTGTTCTGAAAAGAGAAGAGATCATAAGAAAGCAGCTTGATAAGGAACAAGAGATTATTGCCAAATGGAAATCTGGTAGGGATGTTTCCACCAATATCATCAACATGCAAGGTAGAGAGACCTTTGTAGAGAATGAGTGGAAGAGGAATAAGAAAGTGCTTGAGATATCTGGGAACAGTTCAGGTGATGAGAATACTGATGATGATCATCAGTTGAAGAACAAAGTCTCAACTGATGAGAGTCATCAGTTGAACAAAAACTCATCAGTTGACAAGAGTGTTCTCAAGAAGCTTAACAAGAAATATGGTCCTGTTAAAAAGAATTTTGTTAAAGGTGAGAATAGTTCTTCTGAGACCAGTGATAGTGTTAATAACACTCTTCATTCCAGTAACAAGAACAAGAAGAAGTTGGATACTAGTGAGCATAAATCTGAGGAGACTAAAAAGAAGAAAGGAAATAGAAATGGCAAAATAGGAGTTAACAAGCACACCAATTACACTCCCAATGCTAGTGCTCTTAGGAAAACCTGCAGTAAGTGTGGTAGTGTAAATCATTTATCTGCTAATTGTAAAACTGTGGTTGCTCCTAATTTATCCTTGCCTATTCCTATGACATCTGTTCCTCACATGAATTTATCTGCTATGAATATGATGCCTGGTTTATTGCCTCACAATCCTTATTCTCAGCCTAACATGCCATATATGTTCAATCCTTATTTCAATGCCTTTAACATGCCTCAATTTCATTCAAACTTGCATGGAATGAACAATTTATGCATGTCTCAAAGGCCTGTGTTTGAAAACAGAGTTGATGTTCCAATTTCTCAACAAAACCAAAGATTGAACCAATTCAATCCAAGGAAAAGGTTGAGAAAGTGGAAAAGGCTGCTAAGACTAACAAATCTGGACCCAAAGCAATTTGGGTACCAAAATCAACTTGATCTGTTTGTAAAATGTGTGCAGGGAAACCACAAGAAGAATTTGTGGTACTTGGATAGTGGATGCTCCAGGCACATGACTGGTGATTCCTCCCTGCTCACAAAGTTTGTGGAGAAAGCTGGCCCTAGCATTACCTTTGGAGATGACAGCAAAGGATATACTATGGGATATGGCTTGATTGCAAAAGAGAATGTCATCATTGATGAAGTTGCATTGGTGTCTGGTCTTAAGCACAACTTGCTTAGCATCAGTCAGCTCTGTGACAAAGGTTACAAAGTCAATTTCACTCCTGCAGCCTGTGTTGTCACCAAAGGAGATGACAACAATGTGGTTCTGATTGGACAAAGAAAAGGAAATGTGTATGTAGCTGACTTCAATTCTGTCAAGTCTGAATCTATCACTTGCCTTCTCAGCAAAGCAAGCTCAGATGACAGTTGGCTATGGCATAAGAGATTGTCTCATCTAAATTTCAAAACCTTGAATGAGTTAGTAAAGAAGGACTTGGTAAGAGGTCTACCAAAGCTGGAATTCTCAAAAGATGGACTTTGTGGAGCCTGTCAGCTAGGAAAGCAAAAGAGAAGCTCTTTCAAAAGCAAGACTCTTTCATCAATTGTGAAGCCCCTTCAGCTCTTGCATATGGATTTATTTGGACCAGTCAACATAATGTCCATTTCAAAGAAGAAATATTGCTTAGTGATTGTTGATGATTTTTCAAAATTTACTTGGACTTTCTTCCTACATTCTAAGGATGAAGCTGGGAAAATCATCATCAATCATATCAAGGCATTAAACAACAATCCAGATGTCAAAGTTGGAAGGATAAGAAGTGACAATGGAACAGAATTCAAGAACTCTGTGATGAAAGAATTTTGTGAAGAAGAGGGAATTATTCATGAGTTCTCTGCACCAAGAACTCCACAACAAAATGGTGTTGTTGAAAGGAAGAATAGAACTCTTATTGAGGCTGCAAGAACCATGATTAATGAAGCTCAACTTCCAACCTATTTTTGGGCTGAAGCTGTGAACACTGCTTGTTTCACTCAAAACATCTCACTAATTACCAAACCTCATAATCTAACTCCCTTTCAACTCTTCAAAGGAAAGAAGCCAACAATTAGCTTTCTTCATGTATTTGGATGCAAGTGTTATGTTCTAAGAAATCAAGGTGAAAATCTTGGAAAATTTGAGGCCAAGGCAGATGAAGCTATTTTTGTTGGATACTCTGATGGAAAATCATTTAGAGTATATAATCTGAGAACCAACATTGTTATGGAATCAATCCATGTAGTTTTTGATGATAAGAAGATTCAAGGATTCTCAGATGAAGGATTTCATGATAATCTCAGATTTGAGAATGAAGGTGAAGGTGATCTGTATGACAGTGATGATGATGATGACATTATTCAAAATGTTGGAATTAATCCTGGAATTAATATTCCAACTGATGACTCTCTGGTGCAAGAAACAACTGCTATTGGAAACTCAACTGAAGCATCAGTTGAAACTACATTGGAAGGATCAGTTGAAACATCTCAAGGATCATCAGTTGAAAGAATGTCTCAAAGTTTCAATCAGTCTAGAAATAATGAGATGTCAAATTTAGGGGGAGCTTTCCAACATGGAAACCTGAACTTCAATAATGAAGCCACATCATCAAGACAATCACTTCCACCACAAAGAAAGTGGACAAGGGATCATCCTTTTGAGCTAATTATTGGAGATGCAAATGCATCTGTACAAACAAGAAGAGTAACTCAAGATGAGTGTTTGTATAGTGCATTCCTTTCACAGGATGAACCTAAAGTCATAGAAGATGCTCTCAAAGATGCTGATTGGGTTCTTGCTATGCAAGAAGAATTAAATCAATTTGAGAGAAACAATGTATGGAAGCTGGTACCCAAACCTAAAAACAGAACAATTGTAGGAACAAGGTGGGTATTCAGAAACAAGGTGGATGAGAATGGAGTTGTCACCAGAAACAAGGCAAGGCTTGTTGCTAAAGGATACTCTCAATCTGAAGGAATTGATTTTGATGAGACCTTTGCACCAGTTGCAAGACTGGAAGCAATAAGAATCTTCCTGGCCTATGCTGCTCATGCAAACTTTAAAGTTTATCAAATGGATGTCAAGAGTGCTTTTCTAAATGGTGAACTGGAAGAGGAGGTATATGTCAGTCAGCCTCCTGGTTTTGAAGATCCAGAATTTCCAGAGTATGTTTACTTTTTATTAAAAGCTCTCTATGGACTAAAGCAAGCACCTAGGGCATGGTATGACACTCTGTCTCAATTCTTGTTAGATAATCATTTTTCCAGAGGAACTGTGGATAAAACACTATTTTACAGAAATGTAAATGGTGCCTTTATTCTGGTTCAAATTTATGTAGATGATATAATCTTTGGTTCTACAGATGAGAAACTTTGCAAGAAGTTTGCTAATCTAATGAAAAGTCAGTATGAGATGAGCATGATGGGAGAGCTCACCTACTTTCTTGGTTTACAAGTTAAACAAGTAAAGGAAGGTATATTCATAAATCAAACTAAGTACATTTATGATCTACTTAAAAAGTTTGATTTATTGGATTGCAAAGAAGCTAAGACTCCCATGCCAACAGCCACTAAATTAGAATTAAGTCCTAATGAGAAATCTGTGGACATCTCTAATTATAGAGGCATGGTTGGTTCTCTTTTATATTTGACAGCTAGTAGACCAGATATTATGTTTTCTACATGTCTCTGTGCTAGATTTCAATCTGATCCTAAAGAATCACATCTTATTGCTATAAAAAGAATATTCAGATATCTTAAGGGAACACCAAATCTTGGTATTTGGTACCCTAAAGACTCTGGATTTGATCTAATTGGATATTCAGATGCTGATTTTGCAGGATGCAAAATTGATAGAAAAAGTACAACAGGCACCTGTCAATTTCTTGGTGACAGATTGATTTCTTGGTTTAGCAAAAAGCAAAATTCTGTATCAACCTCTACAGCTGAGGCTGAGTACATTGCAGCTGGAAGCTGTTGTGCACAATTATTGTGGATGAGAAATCAATTACTTGATTATGGATTAAATCTCTCAAAAATCCCAATATTTTATGACAACACCAGTGCTATTGCTATAACTGAAAATCCAGTACAACACTCAAGAACTAAGCACATTGACATCAAATACCACTTCATAAGAGAACATGTGATGGCTGGTACTGTTGAAATGCATTTTGTTCCAAGTGAAGAACAGATTGCAGATATTTTCACAAAGCCTCTTGATGAATCCACATTCACAAGGTTGGTAAGTAAATTAGGTATGTTAAATTTCTCCTAATTTAGAGTGAATTTTTCTGTAATTTGGCAGCCAGAATTTGATTAATTTTGATTTATCAAAATTGAATTAATTATAATTCTGGATGAAGTCTATAATATTTCAACTGATGAACTAGTGAAATTGTTTCAACTGATGCTTGAAACAATATCCTCTTGCGTTGTTTTTCATTCAACTGATGACACCAGTTGAAGACGCCTTCAACTGATCTTCATCAGTTGAATAGGAAGTTTAAAGAGGCGCTTATTTCATCCGTTGAAAGTATTATCAGATCTGAGCCGTTGAAATTTCTTTTGTCTCTCACCTACTTTATACACACGATCGTGTGTGTAATTTTTGTAGAGATAAATAAGAGTAATTTCTTCTCAACGGTAATTTCTCAGCCAATCACAGCAATTTTCTGAGAAAGTATTTAAGTGTTTTAATTTATTTTCATTTCTTTTCATCTCACTCTTTCGAATTCTTCAAGTTCTCTTCTCTCTCTGTGCAAAAGCAAACTCTAATTTTTCCTCAAGCTTTCTCTGTAACTACAATGGCACCAATGAAGAAGTATACTGCACCAAGTGGGTTTATTTATGAGAAGAACAACTTCGCGTCATTTGTGGATATCAAGGCTGTGGAGGAGAAGGAGTATCACAGGATGATGGAGTTCATCAAGTCAAGCCAGCTCTCTTATGCTATGCTTGAAGCTCCTACCATCTACCATGAAATAGTGGAGGAGATATGGACCTCTGCAGAGTTTAATAGTGAGCATGAAACTCTAACTTTCTCTGTCAATAATGAAATTCATTCTGTCAATGCTGATGTTATGAAAGCATGCTTTAAGATTCCTGAAGATACTGTTTTATCTTTGCCTAGTGATAATCAGTTGGTTAATTTACTTTATGCCATGAATTATGTTTTGCCAACTGATGCCTTAGGTAAAATAGAAAGAAGGGGTCTTAGGAGAGAATGGAGTTATTTATGTGATGCTTTTATTAAGGCATTTTCTGGTAAGATTAGTAATTTCAATGCTCTCACTTCCCAGATTTTACAAATGCTTTACATGTACCTGACTAATGAATATTTCAACTTTGGTGGTTTGATGATCCAAGAAATTGGGGAGAAACTAGGTGATAAAATTGGTAGACCTAGGAATATTTATTATGTCAGATTTCTCATGATGCTAGCTAATCATCTCAACAAAAAGCTAGTTATTACTAACAAGGAAGCCAAGCTTCCCAGTTTTGTGCAGGAAAAGAGAGTCTTTAAAGACCTCTTTAGGATGAATTTATATCCCTCCTTGGAGGTGGTGTACCTGCCAACAATGGAGGCTGGAAAGCACAAAGAGGTACATGGCTTTCCTACTACTCTTTCTCAACCCTCACCTTCTTTGCTTTCTGCCATCAGGGCTGTTGAAGAGGCCCATCAACAGTCCACACAAGTGGCAAAACCTTCTAAAAACAAGTCTTCTAAACCAACCTCAGATGCCTCCCAAAAGACATCTGTTGTAAAATCCAAGAAACACAAACCTGAGGGGAGTGTGATTGGAGGTTGTGAGGGGGAGGGAAAGGGTGAACATAAAAGAAGCCCTAAGAATAAGGATGGAGAGATGTGTGTTAACCAGCCAAGCCACTCTGCAGTCTCCCAAAAGACTGTAGATGTTAATATGGAATTAAACTGATCCCTAGCAGCATCCTCCCAAAAGGATGTTGCTATTGAAAATAGTCCTCAACCAGGGACACAGTTAAAAAGGGGGAGGGACACCACTTCTTCACCAGTAAAAGCTTATGGGAGAAAGAAGCTAAGAAGTGAAAAACTGAAGCACTCTGCACACACACAGGCATCCATTCTGGATTTTATGCTTTTAACTTCTCAAAGTCAGATTGATGTGACTCCAATAAATGTGGAGTCACAGCCCCCTTCTTCATCTCAACCAATCACCCATATTTATGATCTTACCATCTCTACAACTCAAACACAATCTCCAACCTCTTCTGTGGATGTGGAATTAATTCACACCACACTTGTAAATTCTCCATCTTTGGATTTCATGGAGAAGCCCCCATCTGAGATTGATCATCATCATTTTGATGATTTGTTGGATCTTTCTCTTCCATTTCCTTCTTCTGTGACAATGTGTTCTGTGGATTTTCCTTTAAAATCAATCACCACAGACTCAACTGTCACAGCCTCTAAACCTATTTCTTCATTTTCTTCAACTGATCTCCCTCATCAGTTGACAAGTGTTTGTCCTTCAACTGATCTGCTTAACAGCTCTCATCAGTTGAATGCCTCTTCTACTCATGTTTCAACTGATGTCTCTCATCAGTTGACAACTGCTGCTACTTCAATTAATTTACCTCTTTCTACAGCAGTTGATCACATGGTAGCACAAACACTTCTAGGATTGAGTGGAGTGAGCTATGGAGTGGAGAGGCAGCCTAGTGAGCTGGCAAAAGGAGAGGGTGTGGAGAGTCTGGCATTTTCTTCTAGCCAGGAAAAAGGAGAGGATAAGAGTGACCCTTTAGTAAGGGTAACTGAGGGAGAGGTGAGTGGTGTGGTGAGCCAAGGGGAGCCCTTGATGCAAGAACGGAGAGAAATTGAGAGAAATGCAGGTGTCAATGAAGGGTTTAGTGAACAAGAGTTTCAAGCTGAATACAGATCCATATTGGATGGTGTTTCACTAGACCCTGAGACTTTTACTCATGGGATGTCCTCCATTCAAGACTTTGCCAGATTGGACAATCAAGCAGCTGAGAGGCACCTCAATCTGATTCACACTACATCTTCAATGCTTAGAACAAAGGAGGCATTTACAGCTCTGCCTGCCAATGCTGGAGATGATTTTCATTATGATGATAGTGATGAAGACCTCAATGATGCTCTTGAGGAATCCCTTGTTGAACAACCTACAACTTCTCTACCTTCATGGCTCTCCATGCAGTCTGCCAATGCAACTGTTGTTAGCATGGAGCTGGAAAGGCAAGCCTCCACCATTCTTCAATCACAACCTGGAAGCTCATCCTCTTCTCCAGTCATCTCTGCCACCATTGCCAGTCAAGCACTAGACAATCTCAAGCTTCACAAGTTTCAATCTCTCCATTTTCAGCATGAGATAGAGCATCTCAATTCTCTTATTGCCTCTGTTAAGACTGATCTGACCAAGCAAATTGATGAAAAGCTTCCAGCTCAGGTCAAATCAGCTCTTTCTGCATCTGAGCAAAATCAACTACAATTGGAGAAGCAAGTGGAAGCTCTGGAAGGAAATGTCTACACCTTAAACTCTAGAATGGATGAGATGTTGCAGCATCAAAGAATTCAGACTGGACTGCTTCAACATCTTCTTCTTGCCTCTGGTGTTTCACTTCCCAGTTCATCCCCTACACTTGCTGCTAACAAAAAGGGGGAGAAAGAATTACCAACTCCTGCAGAATTGATCAGTCAAATTCCTCCCCCTTTCCACACTGAAAGGGAAAAGCAGAAGATTGCAAGGATGAAAGAATTGGACTCCATTGCAAAGAGAGTGGCTCAACTGGGCAAGAAATCATCTACATCTTCTACAGCCACCACAGCTCAAATCTCTTTTCCAACCACAACCACAATTCTCGGGGTAATTACACCTGAGATTGTTATTCCCTCCAAGACAGAAAAGGGTGAGCCATCATTTCTGAATGAGTTCAAGCCAATTCTGTTTCCAAACAATTGTGGTTACTCCAGGCCTGGAAAAGACTCAAGCTCAATCTACTTTCCACTAGCCAGGCCTGACAAAAATGAATACAAGCTTTTGGGCCAAGAAATCAAAAGTTATAAAGATTGTGCAGATGTGGCCTTAAAGGCTCATTTTGCCATCATCTACAGAGAAGGCCAGAAGCTGTTTATTGGAACTGGCCATCCTCATTACTCATTTGCAAAAGCTGAAGAGGTGGCCAGAGAATGTGAAAAAGAGGAGTTTGAATCCCAACTCTCTTTGAACCAAATAGAGGTGGATGAAAGGTATGCTATTGAGCTGGAAGAGGAGTTGGCAAGCTGAGCTTTTAAATGAGAAAGGATTGCCTCTTGAATCTTCTCCAAAGAAAAAGAGAGTCAAATCTAAAACTAAGATGCCTGAGGCAGCCAAGAGAAGAGAAGAAGTGCCAGAAAAGCCTATCTCAAAGCCTTCTTCTCCAATCAAGGATACCACAGTAGTACATCTAGATGTCAACTTCCATGATGAGCCAATAATGCCAAAGGAGGAGCCAATTGACTTGGAAGATATTCCAATTCCAGCTTTTCTTGTCCAAGAATCTTCCAAGCCAAAGAAGAAAGTCAAGTCTGTGGCTAAGAGGATAGCTAACCCTCCTAAACCTCCAAAAGAACCTGAGAACCCTGATGACTATCTCATCATTGCTAACATTGAAGAAATTTCTGAGTTGGATCTGGAGATGGATGATCTTCAAGAAGTAAGAGGAATAGAAGCAACTTCAAAGTTACCTGAAAGATTGGTATTCTCTTACAAAAACAAGGGTGATGTCATCTGGCCTCTTCACAGAGTTCTGAATTCTGAGGGATTCAGTTCTCTAACAAAAATATATGGATCTATGAAGAGGACTGGAGGATTTACACCACCTGCAAAGCAAATGGTACTAAAGAGAATCCTTGAGATCAGGAAGGAATGGAACTCAGATGCTAGTCTACAAAGAAGGCTGAAAATTCCCTACACTGGAAAGAAAATTCATCATGAACCTACTCCAGTCATGGAATTTAGGGACAATCAAGGTGTTAGGAGATTTTTCAGACCTAAAGATCAACTCAAGGTTGCTAGCTTGAATACTCTGAAGACTCTCCAATCCAAGCTCAACAGACAAGACAGTGATGAAGAATGGTTCTACAGGATCTTTCAGAAACAGATCAATATTCTTGAAGAAAAACTTAAGTCCAGAAGAAGAAGATCTTCTAGGAACAAGTAACTGCTCAGTCTAGAGGAGCATAATCATCTGTAATCTTTTCTAACTCTAGTATTTAAATTCTGCATTTTATTTTATTAATGTTTTGTTATCATCAAGTGTAGAATTTATGTCTGCATCTTCTCCAGTCATAAATTGGGGGAGATTGTTAGGAATCAATAATTTTTGATGATAACATAAACATTTTTGTAACATGTCTTACTTAGAATCTTTATCAAATTTCAGTTGTAATTGTTACATTTCTTGTCTTTGGGAATTATCAACGGATGGGTAGAATAGGATGGCTAATTGTAAATATCCAATGCCATGTAATTTTATCTAAGTGAAGGATATTCAACTGATGAGATGTAACTGTTCAACTGATAAAGACTGGATGATGTTTCAACTGATGAAAATCAAGCATTCAACTGAAGACAAAGTGTTCAACGGATAATGCTGAGGAATTCAACTGATGAGACTGGAACAGCATTCAACTGATGGAGTTTGTAATTCATTCAACTGATGAGCCAGGCATTCAACTGATAAAGTCAATAGCAGTTGAAAGCAACCAGAACCTTCAACTGATGAAGCAAAGAGCAGTTGAAAGTGACTAGAGCTTAAGTCTGACAAATCACATGGATCGAATTACACTAAAATAGACATGGAAGCCTAATTAGGAAAATAAAGAAGAAGCAGAAACATACTTATCTCATGCAGTGCAATCTGGATCAAATCAAGATGATGGTCAAAGATGAAGACATCTCAGAAAGCATGCATAAGACAAAGTTGTGCAGCATTGTTTTTAGATTAGAGTGCATTTTGTAATCTAGCTAAAAGCTTTGTAAAACTTGGAGTATATAACCAAGTTAGTAGCATCAGTTGAACTTGTTCAAATTACTTGAGAGAAAAATCTGAGAGTTAGAACTTGTTTTGAGTGATGAACCAGCAGCTGTGCGAATTGTAAAACAATCCACAGATTCTTCTATATAAAATCTCACGGGTGGATCATTCAATCCATCCGTATTTTTAATACTTGGTGTTTTTCTGTTTATTGTGTTCTTAGTGTATTGTTCTTGAATCTTTTAAATTTGTAAAAGATTGTATTCAACCCCCCCCTTCTACAATCTTTCTCATAGTTGGTGTAAAATAACAGTCTGGAATGAAGCTAAAAGTTGTTTCCAACTTCAATCTAGTCAATAATGAAGCTACAAGTTGTTTCCGGGCTCAAACGAGCCAAGAATGAAACTACAAGTTGATTCCAATTTCAAACAACCGAAAATGAAGCTACAAGTTGTTTTGAACTTCAAACGTGTCTGGAATGAAGCTACAAGTTGTTTCCAACTTCAATCTAGTCAATAATGAAGCTACAAGTTGTTTCCGGGCTCAAACGAGTCAAGAATGAAACTACAAGTTGATTCCTATTTCAAACAACCGAAAATGAAGTTACAAGTTGTTTTCAACTTCAAACGAGTCTGGAATGAAGCTACAAGTTGTTTTCGGGCTCAAACGAGTCAAGAATGAAACTACAAGTTGATTCCAATTTCAAACAACAGAAAATGAAGCTACAAATTATTTTAAAATTCAAACGAGTCTGGAATGAAGCTACAAGTTTTTTACAACTTCAATCTAGTCAATAATGAAACTACAAGTTGTTTCCGGGCTCAAACGAGTCAAGAATGAAACTACAAATTAATTCCAATTTCAAACAACCGAAAATGAAGCTACAAGTTGTTTTGAACTTCAAACGTGTCTGGAATGAAGCTACAAGTTGTTTCCAACTTCAATCTAGTCAATAATGAAGCTACAAGTTGTTTCCAGGCTCAAACGAGCCAATAATGAAACTACAAATTAATTCCAATTTCAAACAACCGAAAATGAAGCTACAAATTGTTTTCAACTACAAACGAGTCTAGAATGAAGCTAAAAGTTGTTTACAACTTCAATCTAGTCAATAATGCAGCTACAAGTTGTTTTCGGGCTCAAACGAGTCAAGAATGAAACTACAAGTTGATTCCAATTTCAAACAACAGAAAATTAAACTACAAGTTGTTTTAAAATTCAAACGAGTCTGGAATGAAGCTACAAGTTGTTTCCAACTTCAATCTAGTCAATAATGAAGATACAAGTTGTTTCCGGGCTCAAACGAGCCAAGAATGAAACTACAAGTTGATTCCAATTTCAAACAACCAAAAATGAAGCTACAAGTTGTTTTAAAATTTAAACGAGTCTGGAATGAAGCTACAAGTTGTTTCCAACTTCAATGTAGTCAGTAATGAAGCTACAAGGCGAAGAATGAAACTACAAGTTGATTCCAATTTCAAACAACTGAAAATGAAGCTACAAGTTGTTTTCAACTTCAAACGGGTCTGGAATGAAGCTACAAGTTGTTTCCAACTTCAATGTAGTCAATAATGAAGCTACAAGTTGTTTCCGGGCTCAAACGAGCCAAGAATGAAGCTACAAGTTGTTTCCAACTTCAATATAAGTTGTTTCCGGGCTCAAACAAGCCAAGAATGAAACTAGAAATTGATTCCAATTTCAAACAACCGAAAATGAAGCTACATGTTGTTTTCAACTTCAAACGAGTCTGGAATGAAGCTACAAGAAACACAACTTCAATCTAGTCAATAATGAAGCTACAAGTTGTTTCTGGGCTCAAACGGCCAAGAATGAAACTACAAATTAATTCCAATTTCAAACAACCGAAAATGAAGCTACAAGTTGTTTTCAACTTCAAACGTGTCTGAATGAAGCTACAAGTTGTTTCCAACTTCAATCTAGCCAATAATGAAGCTACAATTTGTTTCCGGGCTCAAACGAGCCAAGAATGAAACTACAAATTAATTCCAATTTCAAACAACCGAAAATGAAGCTACAAGTAGTTTTCAACTTCAAACGAGTCTGGAATGAAGCTCCAAGTTGTTTACAACTTCAATCTAGTCAATAATGAAACTACAAGTTGTTTTCGTGCTCAAACGAGTCAAGAATGAAACTACAAGTTGATTCCAATTTCAAACAACCGAAAATGAAGCTACAAGTTGTTTTCAACTTCAAACGGGTCTGGAATGAAGCTACAAGTTGTTTCCAACTTCAATCTAGTCAATAATGAAGCTACAACGGCTCAAACGAGTCAAATGAAACTACAAGTTGATTCCATTTCAAACAACCGAAAATGAAGCTACAAGTTGTTTTCAACTTCAAACGAGTCTGGAATGAAGCTACAAGTTGTTTCCAACTTCAATCTAGTCAATAATGAAGCTACAAGTTTTCAAGAATGAAACTACAAGTTGATTCCAATTTCAAACAACCGAAAATGAAGCTACAAGTTGTTTTCAACTTTCAACGAGTCTGGAATGAAGCTACAAGTTGTTTCCCAACTTCAATCTGGTCAATAATGAAAGCTACAAGTTTTTCCGGGTTCAAACGAGTCAAGAATGAAACTACAAGTTGATTCGTTCCAATGCAATCTAGTCAATAATGAAGCTACAGTTGTTTCCGGGCTCAAACGAGCCAAGAATGAAACTACAAGTTGATTCCAATTTCAAACAACCGAAAATGAAGCTACAAGTTGTTTTAACTTCAAACGTGTCTGGAATGAAGCTAAAAGTTGTTTCCAACTTCAATCTAGTCAATAATGAAGCTACAAGTTGTTTCCAAACAGCGAAGAAACTACAAGTTGATTCCAATTTCAAACAACCGAAAATGAAGCTACAAGTTGTTTTTCAACTTCAAACGGTCTGGAATGAAGCTACAAGTTGTTTCCAACTTCAATGTAGTCAATAATGAAGCTAAAGTTGTTTCCGGGCTCAAACGACAAGAATGAAACTACAAAGTTGATTCCAATTTCAAACAACCGAAAATGAAGCTACAAGTTGTTTTCAACTTCAAACGAGTCTGGAATGAAGCTACAAGTGTTTCAACTTCATCAAGTTTTTGTGCTCGTTCGGGCTCAAACGAGTCAAGAATGAAACTACAAGTTGATTCCAATTTCAAACAACCGAAAATGAAGCTACATTTGTTTTAACTTAAACGAGTCTGGAATGAAGCTACAAGCACAACTTCAATCTAGTCAATAATGAAGCTACAAGTTGTTTCCTCCGGGCTCAACGAGCCAGAATGAAACTACAAATTAATCCAATTTCAAACAAACACGAAAATGAAGCTACAAGTTGTTTAACTTCAAACGTGTCTGGAATGAAGCTACAAGTTGTTTCCAACTTCAATCTAGTCAATAATGAAGCTACAAGTTGTTTCCGGCTCAAACGAGCCAAGAATGAAACTACAAGTTAATTCCAATTTCAAACAACCGAAAATGAAGCTACAAGTTGTTTTCATTCAAAACGAGTCTGGAATGAAGCTAAGTTGTTTCAACTCAATCTAGTCAATGAAGACAAGTTTTTTCGGGCTCAACGAGTCAAGAATGAAAC
Organism: Daucus carota subsp. sativus; assembly: GCF_001625215.2. Classification (NCBI taxonomy): domain Eukaryota; kingdom Viridiplantae; phylum Streptophyta; class Magnoliopsida; order Apiales; family Apiaceae; genus Daucus; species Daucus carota. The sequence goes on from NC_030383.2 coordinate 24,442,977, forward strand.
TACAAAGTTGATTCCAATTTCAAACAACGAAAATAAAAAGCTACAAGTTGTTTTAAAATTCAAACGGTCTGGAATGAAGCTACAAGTTGTTTCCAACTTCAATCTAGTCAATAATGAAGCACCAAGGCCAAGAAGAGAAACTACAAGTTGATTCCAATTTCAAACAACCGAAAAGAAGCTACAAGTTGTTTTAATCAATTCAAACGGGTCTGGAATGAAGCTACAAGTTTTTCCAACTTCATTAGTCAATAATGAAGCTACAAGTTGTTTTCGGCTCAAACGAGCCAAGAAGAAACTACAAGTTTATTCCAATTTCAAAAACCGAAAATGAAGCTACAAGTTGTTTCAACTTCAAACGGGTCCTGGAATGAAGCTACAAGTTGTTCCAACTTCAACTAAGGTGTTTCTTCTCCGGGCTCAAAGAGCCAAGAATGAAACTACAAATTGATTCCAATTTCAAACAACCGAAAATGAAGCTACGTTGTTTTCAACTTCAAACGAGTCTGGAATGAAGCTACAAAACACAACTTCAATCTAGTCAATAATGAAGCTACAAGTTTTTTCCGGGCTCAAACGGCAAAGAATGAAACTACAAATTAATTCCAATTTCAAACAACCGAAAATGAAGCTAAGTGTTTTCAACTTCAAACGTGTCTGGAATGAAGCTCAAGTTGTTTCAACTTCAATCTAGCCAATAATGAAGCTACAAGTTGTTTCTCGGGCTCAACGAGCCAAGAATGAAACTACAATTATTTCCAATTTCAAACAACCGAAAATGAAGCTACAAGTTGTTTTCAACTTCAAACGAGTCTGGAATGAAGCTCAAGTTGTTTACAACTTCAATCAGTCAATAATGAACTACAAGTTGTTTTCGGGCTCAAACGAGCAAGAATGAAACTACAAGTTGATTCCAATTTCAAACAACCGAAAATGAAGCTACAAGTTGTTTTAAAAATTCAAACGGGTCTGGAATGAGTATAAGTTGTTTCCAACTTCAATCTAGTCAATAATAAGCTACAAGGCCAAGAATGAACTACAAGTTGATTCCAATTTCAAACAACCGAAATGAAGCACAAGTTGTTTTCAACTTCAAACGGGTCTGAATGAAGCTACAAGTTGTTTCAACTTCAATTAGTCAATAGAAGCTACAAGTTGTTTCCGGGCTCAAACGAGCCAAGAATGAAACTACAAGTTGATTCCAATTTCCAAACAACCGAAAATGAAGCTACAAGTTGTTTTCAACTTCAAACGGAGTCTGGAATGAAGCTACAAGTTGTTTCCAACTTCAATACTAAGTTGTTTCCGGGCTCAAACGAGCCAAGAATGAAACTACAAGTTGATTCCAATTTCAACAACCGAAAATGAAGCTACAGTTTGTTTTCAACTTCAAACGAGTCGGAATGAAGCTACAGAAACACAACTTCAATCTAGTCAATAATGAAGCTACAAGTGTTTCCGGCTCAAACGGCCAAAATGAAACTAAAATTAATCCAATTCAAACAACCGAAAATGAAGCTACAAGTTGTTTTCAACTTCAAACGGTCTGGAATGAAGCTACAAGTTGTTTCCAACTTCAATCTGAAGGTTGTTTTCCGGGCTCAAACGAGCAAGAATGAAACTACAAGTTGATTCCAATTTCAAACAACCGAAAATGAAGCTACATTGTTTTTCACTTTCAACGAGTCTGGAATGAAGCTACAAGTTCCAACTTCAATCTAGTCCAATAATGAAGCTACAAGTTTTTCTCATGTCCAGGCAAACGGCCAAAAACGACAAGGAATAAGTACAAGAACTCATGTTCAACCAAACGGTCGAATGAAGCTACAAGTTTCCAACTTCAATCTAGCAATAATGAAGCACAAGTGTTTTCCGGGCTCAAACGAGCCAAGAATGAAACTACAAGTATGACCAATTTCAAACAACCGAAAATGAAGCTACAAGTTGTTTTCAACTTCAAACGAGTCTGGAATGAAGCTCACAAGTGTTTCAACTTCAATCTAGTCAATAAGAACTAAAGTTGTTCGGGCTCAAACGAGCAAGAATGAAACTACAAGTTGATTCCATTTCAAACAACCGAAAATGAAGCTACAAGTTGTTTTAAAATTATCAAACGGTCTGGAATGAAGTTACAAGTTGTTTCCAACTTAAACTAGTCAATAATGAAGCTACAAGGCCAAGAATGAAACTACAAGTTGATTCAAATTCAAACAACCGAAAATGAAGCTACAAGTTGTTTTCAACTTCAAACGGGTCTGGAATGAAGCTCAAGGTTGTTCCAACTTCAATCTAGTCAATATATGAAGCTACAAGTTGTTTCCGGGCTCAAACGAGCCAAGAATGAAACTACAAGTTGATTCAATTTCAAACAACCGAAAATGAAGCTACAAGTTGTTTTCAACTTCAAACGGTCTGGAATGAAGCTACAAGTTGTTTCCAACTTCAAGTCTAAGTTGTTTTCCGGCTCAAACGAGCCAAGAATGAAACTACAAGTTGATTCCAATTCAAACAACCGAAAATGAAGCTACAATGTTGTTTTCAACTCAAACGAGTCTGGAATGAAGCTACAAGAAACACACTTCAATCTAGTCATAATGAAGTACAAGTGTTTCCGGGCTCAAACGGCCAAGAATGAAACTACAAGTTATTCCAATTTCAAACAACCGAAAATGAAGCTACAAGTTGTTTTCAACTTCAAACGAGTCTGGAATGAAGCTCCAAGTTGTTTCAACTTCAATTAGTCAATAATGAAGCTACAAGTTGTTTTCGGGCTCAACGACCAAGAATGAAACTACAAGTAATTCCAATTTCAAACAACCGAAAATGAAGCTACAAGTTTTTTTCACTTAAACGAGTCTGGAATGAAGCTACAAAAGTTGTTTACAACTTCAATCTAGTCAATAATGAAGCTACAAGTTGTTCGGCTCAACGACAAGAATGAACTACAAGTTGATTTCAATTTCAACCAACCGAAAATGAAGCAACAAGTTGTTTTAATTCAAACGAGTCTGGAATGAAGCTACAAGTTGTTTCCCCAACTTCATCTAGTCATAATGAAGCTAACAAGTTGTTTCCGGGCTCAAACGAGCCAAGAATGAAACTACAAGTTGATTTCCAATTTCAAACAACAAAATGAAGCTACAAGTTGTTTTCAACTTCAAACGAGTCTGGAATGAAGCTACAAGTTGTTTCCAACTCATCTAGTCAATAAGAAGCTACAGTTTCCGGGCTCAACGAGCCAAGAATGAAACTACAAGTTGATTCCAATTTCAAACAACCGAAAATGAAGCTACAAGTTGTTTTCAACTTCAAACGAGTCTGGAATGAAGCGTACAAGTTTATGTTCTTCGGGCTCAAACGAGCAAGAAATGAAACTACAAGTTGATTCCAATTTCAAACAACCGAAAATGAGGCTAAAGGTTTTCAACTTCAAAAGAGGTCGTGGAATGAAGCTACAATTTTTTTAACAACTTCAATCTAGTCAATAATGAAGCTACAAGTTGTTTCGGGCTCAAACGGTCAAGAATGAAACTACAATTATTCCAATTCAAACAACCGAAAATGAAAGCTACAAGTTGTTTCAACTTCAAACGGTCTGGAAGGAAGCTACAAGTTGTTTCCAACTTCAATCTAGTCAATAATGAAGCGACAAGTTGTTTCCTTTCCAGGCTCAAACGAGCAAGAATGAAACTACAAATTAATTCCAATTAAACAACCGAAAATGAAGCTA